>NC_079899.1:5905206-6031429 GCF_024868665.1 Triplophysa rosa
ACTGTTTTGAAGTATTTGACATTGTACATTTGCACATGACGGGTTTGGAAGTGAGACCTTTCTTACGGTGTTAACCCACTACCAAATAAACCTATTTATGTCTGTGGTTTGACCATTATCTATGGACTTGTAATAAATGATTGTTAAAAGGAGTTGTGGCCTGTAAGTTCTTTAATGTATTTCGTAAATAGTCATTACAAGTATACTAAATATATTAAAGTTTAATTTAGTAAACACTCAGTTACACCACAGTATTTTTCATGAGTGCACTCTGACATAGTAAACAGGGAAAATAATAAAACGTTTTACACAACACGCAGCATTCAATGTGAACATCATCATTGTATTAGTATGATTATAATGGTTTTATCCATTACCGTGTCGCATCGTTCACGTGATGCGTCCAGTATACATAAAGTGCACAGTTTCCTCCATTACTTTACTGTTACTGCGAATATGTAAATCAACTTGAAAGAAAATGTTGTTTTATATTCACAAAATACCTGAAATGTAGTGGGTCTGTCTTCATTATCTCTCGCAGTACTGGGAATCGAGAGTCCAATCGCTGCACAAGTTAAGGTTGCGTATGATGACGCAAGCACGTTAGGGCTAGCCCTTCGGAAGCCATAGGGAAAGCATTGAAGCATAGACATAAGAATAACTAGAGCGCTTGTTGGCTGCTGGATCGTACGTCAACGCCGCCTGCCATATTGGTCGTGGCAACATTTCCATACAAGCACATGCAAGTGTATGGCGGAGCTGCAGTTTTTCTGGATATACACATTTATCAACCGATTTCAATAGTACAGACTTGAGCGGAGTACGGAAATGTTTCGTCTTCAGGTATCGACAGTTAGACAGTAAAAATCACATTTATTATCATAAGGAATTGTTAAAACTCACGCTTATCAAGTCATAATTTTGCTTAATTATTGTGCAGAGACCCCTAATGTGCTATATTTTAAGGTAGATGAAATGTACATGATCAGAATACAGCTTGTTTACTTTGAAATATTAGGAAAAATTGAAATGGTTAGTCTCATGTATTACTTTATGCTATTTCATACTATTCATAATGTACGATTGTATTATTTGTTTTACAAATATCACATAAATGTTTTACTGCTGTAACTGTTTTACTGAATCCATAATGAACATCTATTATCTTTAAATTGGTCTGTTTTCGTGTATATCTGTATGCTGTGTAAACGAGCTCCAGCTGTGTTCTGAACTGGAGCTCAAGAAAAGCTAAAATGATGACAGAAAAAGCTATTTCCCCAATAATAATCTTGATTTTTTTTCAGATGTAACGTAAATAAATTCATATTAGCTTGGATTTTTTGTTTGATGATTCAAATAAAACGTTTCTTCATACCATCTCAAGATGTCTGTATTTTATTCTCGATTAACACTTAAACACGGTTATTTTTAAGTATTATGCTGTTGTTTGTCTTGCATATTCATAGCATATCACCAAACATGTTCTATATAGTGTACTTCCAAGAATAACAGGCACAATGAAGAAATTATTCACAATTTCCTATGACAACGATTTATTTTTCCAAGTCTAAATATTGAGATTTTATGTATCTAGAGACATGATGTTTTAGCATATATCGTAAATCATTGAAATGTTTAAAGAAACTTTTAATGCCGAAAATGCGCAGCTCCCCCGTTTACTTAAGCTACTCTTGCCATGACCAATATGGCGGCGCCGTTGACATATCGCAGCAGCTGACCAAAGCAGCCAATGCGCGGCCTAGTTATTTCTTATGTTTATGCATTGAAGGACCTGAAGTTTGAAAAAAATGGATGGAAGTCATTAGGCTTGTTCAACTTAATGCGGCGCCGCAAGATCCGACAGGCGAATGACATCACCATAAAAGTACAGCAAGAGCGATTCGAAAAACCATAAAAAGTCTGCTTTCGAATCGCTCTCATGGTACTTTGATGTCATCCGCCTGTCGGATCTTGTGGCAAAGCAGGTGCGGCTCGTCCAAGTCGAACAAGCATAATTGGAGGACTCGGGGCGAAAAAAAAAGAGGCCGTACTCTACGGAAGTTAACGCTGATCAGGGTTTTTCCTGCATAGAGAAATTGGAGGCGGCCGCCTCCGTCAAATGTCGTGCCGCCTCAGACTCTCGCCAAAATTATGTCGGGTGTCTTCACAAGAAATGCTGCGTGCATTTAACAGACTGTCATTTGTAACTGCAGTTGCGGCATTATGCCACAATGGAGGCGCTGTTTCGTTATCAGCACACTGAGGCGATTCAAAAAGTTGCCGAACAAGAGCTAGCTGTGTTTCACGGGTGTTTGTTTTGCATCATAGTACGTTTCATTTCTTGAAATTTCTTAAATGGACATGACGTACATCATTGTAATGTCTTTAGCTGTGCAGTTGGATCGTTGAATCAGCGTATACTGTACACAGCGACTTCGCCAGTATGAACGCACATTGTGTTCAGAACGACTCGCACACGAATGACTCATCTGAACCGATTCATTTAAACTATTTAAATGAGATCCTTGAATCATTTAAAGTGAACCACAGAGAATGCAAGATGTGAATGAGCTTTGCTCATGTAGAAAGACTGGTTAATTCATTTGGCTATTGTGGGCTGAAAAGTTAGTTGAAAATTATAAAAAAGCTTTATTTGATTAAAAAAACATTTCTGTTTGGTTGAATAAAAGTAATGTTTTATATAACTTAATAATTGTCATTTTCATCTAATTTTATTAGAACCTGTCAAAAGCCCTATTCGCACGGGATTAGTATTATCTGGGGACCTCGTGTGATTTAGAAATTACCTACCCACATCTCTATTTCATGTGGCGCATTCGCACGGGATAAGTGACGCCTGTGATTTTACTCAAATTTACGGATTTATTTCCTGGATATGATGGCAGGGCTTTGCGTATAGTTTGTATAGCCTATAGGTGTATGGTGTTTAATGATATATGACCGTACCTGTCAGCATTTGAGACCCGCGATCGCGGGTCTCACATGTTACGAGAGTTTCCATGAGAAATAACAAAACGGGAGACTCCCGGCCAAAACGACAGTGTTGGCAGGTATGGATTAGGGATGTGCTCTACGACTAATCTGACAGTCGTTGTAACCGTGTAGTCGACTAGTCTAAAACTAAGAATGGCCCAGAAGGCGGTCCAAAAACTTTGCATATAGGGCCTATGTAATACATTTTAAAGACTAAAGAATGTAGGCTATTAATCAAACTGTTCATATCCAATATTTAATGTAGCTAAAACAGGCATACGTGTTCCACTTTCCTTACGTTATGATCATTAATATTTCTGCATTTGCTGATGAGTCAACCCTGACTGGATCGTTTTAGTGGCTGCAAGAAGTGACACGATGAGCATTTGTTTGCTTTGGCTGGTCTGTGCCTGGGCTTAAAATATGTAGCCTATACAAAATCAATTTTATTTTCTCCTTTAAGTCTGTTTTTTCAGTCTCTAATTTATATAAAATTTTAGCAAAAGTGTGTCAATTACACTGAAGTCATGAAACTTAAAATATTTAACAACAATTAATTAAAGCTTAAAAACGAATGTTTCATTGTTTGTTTATCAAGATGTTGATTGAAAAAATATTGCTTTTTTAATTATGTCGCAATTTAAGTAGCCTACAAGTTAATTAGGGGAGGCCTATAGCATATCAACAAAATACAGATAGGCCTACATTATATAATGTTTTTATTATTTATAAAGAAGAGCAACATGTGTGTAAACAAAAAAGCGAATAGAAAGCAATGGACAAAAAGTACATAACACATTTGATCTCGCGCAGAGCGAATGAAAAAGCCGCTACTAAAGCATACTGCCCAAATTAGCTAATTTGTAGAACATACATAGGCTAAGCACTCAAGTCCGCATGTGATTATGATGTTAATATTATTTTACATGTTCTTGTTGAGGAAATGCAAGCGTTATGCTCAGATGAAAGTCGGCTCAATTGTGAACAATAACTCCGTCTGAGGAATCTGCACAAACTCTGCATGGGCACACACATAACAGTGCTAAGCGATCATGTTTATTCAAGTGCTTTTTTGTGATAAACATTATAATCAAAGAAATTTCAAAGTTCTGGAAGGTGAGACATTCTCATCTCAGTTTTATTGAGTGTGCTCAAGATGCATTCACCGCATAATTGTTAACATAACTGTATGTAGCTTTAGATCATTTTCTACTTTTTCGTTTTATGCCTGCATTCCGCGCTTCCGTCTGCATTTTCCGCATCCCGCCCAAAAGAACATGATACACAGTTACGCATGGCTCAGTGAAATTATTGTTTTGCCACTTTGATATGACATAGTTTGCGTAAAACCTACCCGTTTTCCTCCTTCAAAACAGCCCACAACTCGTCTTTCAAGTAGTCATTTCTGAGCATGCTGCAATTGGCACAATGGAAACGCATGCTAGATCTGACCTAAAATTAAAACATTTCGTTCCTGATACACTTTTAAAGACTATTAATAATTATTTTATCAAACATATTGTTTTAGTAAGTGATTTAAACGTTTTTTAAACGAAACATTAAAATGGAAGTCATTTAAATTAAAACATTTCGTGTAATTTTTTGGCGTAATCGACTGTTGTTTTCAATGTCGACTAGTAGGGGCTTACCCTTTAAATGACTAGTCGATTAGTCTCGCACATCCCTATATGGATATGACCCAGCACCCGAAATGATATCAAAACACTTCAACACAGCCTCCACTATGATAAAACCTTGAAAAATGATATATGAGCCCGACAAATCACAGAGATGCCGATTCGCACGGGACTAACATTATCACTGGACCTCGGTGTTCGTCAAAATATGGTAGGTAATTTGCGGGGGAATTTTTACTTTACAAGTTACAGACATGGCCGATTCGCACGGGATTAAGATTACAGACAACCTCTGCAATTATTACAAATGACTAGAGGTCCCCAGGTAATACTAATCCCGTGCGAATAGGGCTAAAGTCACTTTGGTTAAGCCACTTAAAGGTACGTGTGTGTACAAGATCAGGATGGCACCACCTCTACCTCATTTTGAGCCAGGAAAAACCCTGGAGTTAACGCTGATTGTGCTGTACTTCTACTACAGGCAGAACACACAGTTCATAATTGTGAGAGCAAGCGTATTACTGTGGTTGAATGTGACAGAAAAATCCCTCGTTTTCGCACTTTGGTGGTGCGTCGCCCCAGTCGCCCTAATGGATGAGCCGCCCCTGCTTCGAATGATATACGTGTCTGTATGATGACCAGATGATACAGAGTTTAATACGAACGGCTGTTAACGTTATCGCGTAGATGCATCACACGGGCACACACAACATATACATTAACTTGACCGATAGATCAGGATTGCTGCTTCACTACACTTCACTACTTCACTACACTTCACTTCACTACTTCAAGAACAGAAAGAAGACAAAAAAAAACATGAAAACATCCTATATTGACATTTTAAAATACCAATTTTATTCCATTATAATTATTAAATCTGTGCGAATTGTCATGTGACTGAGCACGTGCATTTTCCGGGTTCGCAGGATTACAAACAGAGATACCCTGCGTTCCAATTCACCTACTTATACTAGCCCTAATAATAGGTACTGATTTGTGTTGGAATAGTAGGTCCTTTTGAGTGCATGGCAAAAGAGATTGCACACACTGGGACATACTAACAGGAAGCGCAAGTGGCCGTTGTTGCCTAGACAACACTGTGGCCAATAACTGTCACACACATCAAAATACAGCTCGAATTTCTACCGTAAGTAGTAGACCATCCGGGAATCTTTGGAATACTATTTTCAACATACTACGATTTGGGACATACTAATTCTACTTTCGAATACTATAAGGACGGATAGTATGCTGTTTGGAACGCAGGGATACTCTTATTATAGAGATGGGAGGGTCTGTAATACTTCCAACTGGAGAACCCGTAACGGCTAACAAAACCCACTGACATCCATTCAAAAAACTAGCATCCGGTCTCCTTTCTTAATTCCTTTATTTTGTTATTTTCAGTGACAGACCTATTCAGTTTATATTAATTTACATACAGAAGATTCAATTAAACCATCAATGTTGTCAGTTCTATAACAAGTTGTATGCACAATTTTTTATTGAAGTTGTTTGGAGATGTTATTTGTTTATATACTTTGTTTTTGAATGCAATTTTTTTATTTATGGTCTTAGCCAAATAAATTAGGGGAAAATGTGTTAATATAGTGAACATGATTTTATCAAGCAGGACATTTTCCTGGAACATTGATTGGTCCTGAAACAATCTTTATGTCATTTATGTTTAGTTTTAACACTGATTTGTAGTTTATTGCAGTTATGTCAAACTAATATTATGGCCCGGTTTTACAGACAAGGTTTGGCTTAAGCCATGACTATTCCTTAGTTAAAATAGTTGTTATTTTAATCTGGTCTCCTTTCCAGCGTTCTGCTGAAGCCAGGGCGTTAGCATTAGCCATTACGCTTTTTTGCCTAATGGTTGCAGGCTTACCTTTTAAAAGGGCTTTGTTACAAACTCACACCTACACCGTGAATTTATGTTTGTCCGAATGCATGAGTTTTATCACCAAGGAGCCATGCAGATTTATTTTTACAGACGTCCTTATGAGAAACAATTACCATCCGAATAAGGCTATGTACAGTATTTTATGTGTGCTTCAATCATCATCAAATAACTGTCACAAACTATTGTATTTAATTTCATCCTCATAACACCTTTAAAGTAATTTATTCAATGAAGACAATTCTGTAACAGCAGCTGTTTGAACCTTTTCATAGTTTCCAGCTTAGCTTGATTTCACCTTTCTTAATTCCTTTATTTTGTTATTTTCAGTGACATACCTATTCAGTTTTTATTAATTTACATACAGAAGATTCAATTAAACCATCAATGTTGTCAGTTCTATAACAAGTTGTATACACAATTTTTTATTGAAGTTTGTTAATGTTTCTGAAATAAACCGATTATTTGAATTTCAGCTTAATTTTTTACATTTTGTTCATAATATTCTATCGTGAACCCAGTATTGTACTATTTTTAATCATGAGCTGAGTTACAGAACTACTAGATATTTGTTATGTATTAGTATTTGTTATGTAAGCAACTAAATCCAAGCCACTAACACAATTTCAAATATTCACAGTATTTATTATTTAAAATACCAAGCAAATATCATAGTAAATGCAATTATTAATTATTTAATATAATACATAAAGTATTAATTTTATATGGATTACAGAATGTTCAGAATTAAAGCAGATAATCAAAGTGCCATTAATTTACTACTCTATTGATACAGATGCATACTATTACTGTACATGCCAAAAAAGGAAAAAGGATGACTATTAGTATGGGTTTTTTTTGTAATGTAAGTAGCTAAAGACACATAAAACATTGTAATAGTGAAGGTAAAAGGAATTTGTTCTATTTGTAATCAGCAGGTGGCACTGTCTTGCTTTAACACAAGCAATGTATAGAAAAATGGATTTTACACTTCAAAGCCATGCATAGCACTTTGATGGGTGAAATGTGTCAGCCATCCTTCCAAAATCAGCCTGTCAAAAACAAACACTCATATTCTATCAGAACTATTGCCTAATTGATGCATTCTTTGCTCTTCAAAGGCCAACACTGATGACTAAATCTTTAATGGCAAACCATACAAGCAATTTTTTTCCATTTTGATTTGATTTTCTTATCATTTGGGCTATAAGAAATGAAAGAATACAACCCATATATTCATGGAGTGAATTACAAGAAAAATGTTGAGTCTACGTACATACGCAGCTAGCTTTGTGGAAAACATTTCAGTGCCTGAGAGTAAAAGATACCAGACACCTTAGGCATTTACGTAAGACTGATGAGATACGTATGTGGATACATGACCTGCTACTTAAAATAATATATTATATATAGTATAGAAGGGTGGTTTAGGCCACATTCCAAGCATAGGGTGCACCTAAACTTAAAACAGTGAACCCAATATGACTAAGGCACACTTAACGCTACGAAAACTACTGTGCCCACAGCAAACGTGACCCGCAAAGAGTGAATCAGTTCCCTTCGGAAATATTAATAATAGTCAGATCTGGCAGAACAAAAGGCAGTTCCCCAAATCTCGGGGACCTTATTTAGCTCCTTCTGGACTAATTGTTTTCCGAGTTATTTTAAAATCTTATAGTCTCTGTTCTGCAAATGGAAAATGTTCCACAAGCACAAAAATTAGTGATTTTGTCACATGAGCTCAATCATCATATACTGTATAATAATATGTTTTAGTCAAATCATTTTTATACCTATATTTTTATATTACCCATAAAATCTTACCACACTTTTACAAAAAAAACTGTCTGATAGCAGTTAATTATACAGTTCTCTACAGACTAGTATCTGGTAATCTGTAAACACATGATTTCCCCCATTACAACAATGAAACACTTGTTAAAATTGAATAAAATTATTTGAACCATTTAAGTATGAGCTTGTCAGTACAGTATTTTGTTTTGTTTTAAAAAATATGACTTACCTTACTAAATCTGTCATACAGGAACCCACCACTATGACGCTCATGTCTTCAGACATGACCTAAATTCTGAAACAAATTAACATTTAATCAAAACATAACATAAAAACTACATCATGTTACATATTTACAGAAACGTCTCTGCTTGTTTAGAGATCAGATTTTAGAGATTTATATTTGAACCTTTTTTTCATTGATTTTCAATACTTATTAATTACTGTATGTGCCTCACTGAACGCATACTGTCTATAATATAGATAATTATTTCAGGATTGGATCATATGATTGACAACAGGCATGGAAATCCTTCATTAAATCAATCCCTTCCCTTGCGTGTTGGCAATGTATGTGAATAGACGAGTGTTAATCTGCTCAAATCTCCCAGCAGGCCTCAGGGACTGTAAAAGCTTGGCTCCTGGCTAAGGCACAGCCTACATTTTTCTCAACAGATCTAAAAATACAGGCTTACTTTTCTACATACTCAGATTTTAATCAGTCTACAGTTTAGCTTTGACGGCATTTTGTTGTTTGTGCATAGACATTTTAACAATGTCACACTATCCTCATGATAAAAAAATCTAAGAGAGTTGCTTGTACCACTCTAAACCTGGCATATCAACGTGTGAGTAAGGAATGTTTATGGAGATCTATAATCTCAAGAAAAAGTAATATGCAACACATAGAAACATAAAAAACGCATACTTATGGAAATCCAAGATTATAATGTTTAACATTTGAGGAGTTCAAAATGCAACTTATTTTAAATAGACAAGGAAATGTGTGTGGCTGTGATCAAAGTCTACTTAATATTTGCAACGAGTTGTTTCACTCACAAGCATTCATGCAACACAACGTCAATCCACGTCAAAGTCAATTAAAGTTCGGAATCATTTAGCACATATAATAATTTACACGTTACCTAGTTCCCCACAGATTCCTTAGAGTAAAATTGTAATCTAAAGATGTACTCTATGTTTACGTCAATGACAGCAATGGAACACATGTGGCAGCTGACCGTTTGAGCTGTCCACGTTTTTTCCCTGTCTTTTATTATTACCTCCTGAAAATGCCAGAGTAAAGCAAAGATTCCATAATTCTGTGACATTTTCCTAAAGGATAGGTATAGTATATTTTGTCTTAGGCTCTGAGCGGGTTATTTACACATTAAAAGCAGGAACATTTCTGGACATCTATAAACAAACAGGACCCAAATAACAGCGGAAGTGGGGCGTGAATTCGATCTGAAGATTTTCAAATAATTCATATCTAAAGGTATTGAAAACAGCAAACACGTTTTAATAGTAAGACAAACATACTTCTGGTAAACAAAGAAAGTTTGATGACGAAAGAGGATCGGACTAACAAGATACCGTCATAATGCTGGTTTAGCATTTTAGCATTAGCATTACATACAGTACTGAGGCACCAACAAACTTTTACAACATGAAACGGCTTCCCTGGTGCATTCATACACGGTTAAGTGTTGGCGTATATTTTATTATTTACTCAACATGTATAGATAACGTATGTTTTATTCATAATTGCGTCAGTTTGCTGTCAAATTAGAGACCAATATACCAACTTTTGTAATATTTTATTTTCATTGCATTAGGTAACAAAATATCAAACCAAGTGGCACAATCACCCTTTCAAGGAATAAACAGCCCTAATATGAATTTTAATACCTTTTTGTTAACATGATTATAGTTCTTGGAAGACCGCAATTGCTGTAAAGTATTTTTATACAGTTACTCATGATGGGTTTGAGAAACTGCAGAAATGGGTCCGGGAAATTAATTTAATGCAGTTGAAAAAACTCTAGAATTATATGTTTGGAGATGTTATTTGTTTATATACTTTGTTTTTGAATGCAATTTTTATTTATTTATGGTCTTAGCCAAATAAATTAGGGGAAATTGTGTTAACGTAGTGAACATGATTTTATCAAGCAGGACATTTTCCTGGAACATTGTTGGTCCTGAAACAATCTTTATGTCATTTATGTTTAGTTTTAACACTGATTTGTAGTTTATTGCAGTTATGTCAAACTAATATTATGGCCCGGTTTTACAGACAAGGTTTGGCTTAAGCCATGACTATTCCTTAGTTAAATTAGTATATTTAAGTTGTTTTTTTAATAATCGCCTAAAAGTGCACACCAGTAATGTATTTTTTCTGAGACAAAACAATGTCACTGACATATTTTAAGATATGTCAGGGCAAGTTATTTTCAGTTAAGATATCTTAAACATTCATTTTAGTCTGGACCTAGCCATAAGCCTCGTCTGTGAAACTGGGCATATGTGTATTAATAGTTTGTTGTCTCATCACATTGACAGATCACTAATTGAAGATGAACACCCTCTCTCCAGAGGTCGCATTGAGTCGGATCTCCCCTGAGTTAAGGCCTTTACTCTGTACTGTGATACACAATGGACGGGTCGGTTTGGACTCCTCTAACTGTCTTGGGATCACAGATCTTAAGAGTGGGTGAGTCTGATGTAAACTATATACTATCTATATGATGTATATTATACTATCTTTTCTGATTCTGAGCAGGGCTGTGCAAAATTCAGAAATTAAGAATTTAATTCAATTAAATGAATGACTTTGAATTGACTCCACCCTATAGGATGTTGAATTGAATTTGAATTGGAATTACAGGAAGTGGAATTGAATTCATTGCAATTCAGAGAAATTCATTCTTATCACATATCAGCGAGAATGTGATACTTTTAACATACATTTTTCTTCCTAATGGAAGTACTGACACTAACATTAAGCATACATTCCCATAATGTTGAATAATTAGCAATATCTTCATTTCAAAGTAATCAAATGAAACCAGGGCTGCAGCTATCAATTATTTTAGTTATCGAGTATTCTACTGATTTTTCCATCGATTAATCAGGTATTCGGATAAGTACTTTTTCTTTATTAAAGAGCAATACTAAATATACAAGAGAAAATAAGACAGGTCTCTTAAAATGAACAACTAATTTGTTTCCTTTTTAGAAAAATTAACATATGTATTGCTGAAATTGCATACATTAATATCTGTGAAAACTAAACCCATTTAGTACATTCCATTGCCATATTACATTCAAAATGCAATATAGGCCTAATACAAATGTATAAATATGAAACATTAATAAAAATAGAAAGAATAATTTCAAAGATAAACAACCAAATTCATCTTATGCATGATGCATTTAGTTTATCTAAATTAGTTTCTTTTTTTACTATTAAATAGTAATATACACTCACCTAAAGGATTATTAGGAACACCTGTTCAATTTCTCATTAATGCAATTATCTAATCAACCAATCACATGGCAGTTGCTTCAATGCATTTAGGGGTGTGGTCCTGGTCAAGACAATCTCCTGAACTCCAAACTGAATGTCAGAATGGGAAAGAAAGGTGATTTAAGCAATTTTGAGCGTGGCATGGTTGTTGGTGCCAGACGGGCCGGTCTGAGTATTTCACAATCTGCTCAGTTACTGGGATTTTCACGCACAACCATTTCTAGGGTTTACAAAGAATGGTGTGAAAAGGGAAAAACATCCAGTATGCGGCAGTCCTGTGGGCGAAAATGCCTTGTTGATGCTAGAGGTCAGAGGAGAATGGGCCGACTGATTCAAGCTGATAGAAGAGCAACTTTGACTGAAATAACCACTCGTTACAACCGAGGTATGCAGCAAAGCATTTGTGAAGCCACAACACGCACAACCTTGAGGCAGATGGGCTACAACAGCAGAAGACCCCACCGGGTACCACTCATCTCCACTACAAATAGGAAAAAGAGGCTACAATTTGCACGAGCTCACCAAAATTGGACAGTTGAAGACTGGAAAAATGTTGCCTGGTCTGATGAGTCTCGATTTCTGTTGAGACATTCAAATGGTAGAGTCAGAATTTGGCGTAAACAGAATGAGAACATGGATCCATCATGCCTTGTTACCACTGTGCAGGCTGGTGGTGGTGGTGTAATGGTGTGGGGGATGTTTTCTTGGCACACTTTAGGCCCCTTAGTGCCAATTGGGCATCGTTTAAATGCCACGGCCTACCTGAGCATTGTTTCTGACCATGTCCATCCCTTTATGACCACCATGTACCCATCCTCTAATGGCTACTTCCAGCAGGATAATGCACCATGTCACAAAGCTCGAATCATTTCAAATTGGTTTCTTGAACATGACAATGAGTTCACTGTACTAGAATGGCCCCCACAGTCACCAGATCTCAACCCGATAGAACATCTTTGGGATGTGGTGGAACGGGAGCTTCGTGCCCTGGATGTGCATCCCACAAATCTCCATCAACTGCAAGATGCTATCCTATCAATATGGGCCAACATTTCTAAAGAATGCTTTCAGCACCTTGTTGAATCAATGCCACGTAGAATTAAGGCAGTTCTGAAGGCGAAAGGGGGTCAAACACCGTATTAGTATGGTGTTCCTAATAATCCTTTAGGTGAGTGTATTTGTCCACATAAAAATACAGAGTTAACCGGACTTTTATTTTGGCAGGTCGTTGGAACGAAGACGCTTATTTTTTAGTGTGTTAGCTTCACTCAGTAAAATGTTCCAGAGCAACTCTGGAGATGAAGTTCATGTGTTCATGTCCTCATAAAGCGCAGACAAATTCATGAGCATCACGCGTGTAGCACGTTAAACTGTGCAGTTCATTCACTCAGACAAGCAGAACAGACAGATGGCATGTGTAAATAACATGATTCGACATCCACTAGTCCGAATCTAGTTTTATGGACTCAATGCAGCTGGAAAACAAGTTTCACTCGCAAAATAGACTAAAACTAAGTAAAATAGCAGTTCACCATTTCAATAAGTTCTCAATTATTTATCAGCATGAGAAATACGTGTGAGCGTGTGAACAGACTAAAATGCGCGGGTCTCACGGTGAATGCGTGAGACTTTAGAGCCCTGTAACATGAATAGAGTTTAGCTGGCTGTGCGTTAGTAATAATGGTCTGTGGGGAAACGCAGTCCTCCGTGTGTACTGTAGTCAAATGGATTAAACGAGGCTTCGAGGCAACAAAAATTGCCTCAATGGTTTTTTGTATTCGAATTACTCGAGTTACTCGAGGAATCGTTTCAGCCCTAAATGAAACAATGTTTTGGTAAATGCAATTATCATTTATTTAAGTACTTTTTTCAGGGTAACATTGTTGCATCTAATGGTCAACAGTTCCTCAAATGTTTTGTCATTGAGGTGGCATCGTTCTGGTCTGAATATCTTGCCTGCAACACTAAATATCCTCTCAAGTGGTGCAGAGGAACCAGGTATGGCCAGATGTTTACATGCAAGTACAGCTAGGTTTGGGAAACTGTTTTGGTTTTCTTTCCAGAACAATAAAGGATCGGCATCCTCAGCCAAACATGGTGTGCTCAAGTAAACTGGGAGCTCATGTGAGGCTGTGTCAATTGGGACAGCAGTTGTTTGAGTCTCCATGTAGGAAAAGAGTCTGGGGCATTTCCTTGTTTGAGTACTAATGTCAGAGGTGGCATTGACTTTTGGACAGACAGACTCAGCCTTTGCAGCAAGGAGATTTTTGATTATGATCTGTTATTCACCATTAGACCAGTCTAGTTTAAATCTTGGATCAAGTGTTGCAGCCATCTGAAGCATTTCACGTCCTCAAATTTTACTAGTCGTCACTCAAGCGAGGTTTGTAAGCTGGACACAAACTTCTTGTTCCCAGTCAACTTTGCATCTTTGATTGCATGTCTCAGTCCTTTAACACAAGGAATAACAAAGCTTGATGTGACAGCTTTCTCTGCCTGACAGCGGTCCGTGACGTCCTCAGAGGGTTCTAAAACCTCACTAAGTTCCTGAATGATTTTTAGTTCATATGCTAATAGCTTAATTGGGCAGTTGAGCTCAGAAAAGACATAATTTGGAACTTTAAGGACTGACCTCAGCATCTTCAAATGGCTATTCCATCGGGTGACATTAGCAGGTTGAAGTTTGTGCATTCCCTCCAGGACCTTTGTAGCATGGGTAGATTTATGGCAAAAAGCAACAAGTTTCTGACCTTGCCCAGGAGGCTTTTTATTGAGCCAGCGTCATCTAAGGCATCACGCACTACCAGTTGGAGACTATGAGCAAAGCAAGATAGTCTCTCTGGTGGAAAGTATATAATCTCCTCTTCTACATTGACGACTTCTAGATCACAGGTGTCATCTTCCTCATCATCACTCTCACTGTTAACATAAACTGGAGGAAACAGAGTGAATGCCTTTATCATATTGGATGCCTTGTCAGTTACAATGAATGACACCTTGTTCTGAATATTGTAATTGGCCAGAACATCATCATAGACCTGGCAAATATTTTCAGCTGTGTGTCTCCCTTTAAAACGCTGACAGCTCAGCATTATGCTCTGCAAATTGAAATCAACCCGGAAATGGCCCGTCATCCCAAAAAAGGGATGACGGGACTCATTGATCGATTTTACCATAAATCGATGGTCAGGCAAATATGGCCAGCTTTTGCCATCAGATTAGCTAGATGTGCTTTCACAGAATCCAAGCGTTGTGGAATAAGGCTCTCTCTGAGAGCTCTTCGGGTTGGCATTGTGAATGAGGGTTGGGCCAGTTGCAAGATATTAATGAAATCCTTATTTTCAACAGTAGAGAGGGGGGGAGACCATTTGAAATTAATGTAACAATACTATCTGTCAGAGCCACTTGATGTGTATTGGTTGATGACCACTTAGAAGTTGAAGTTGGAGGATGGCCGTCTTCATCTTGATTTGGTTGGCTCGTGCCACTGCTGGATGCAGACTCCATCAAGATTTCAGGTTGTTTCTTCTGTAAGCAGAAACACCAATCAATATTCTCCCAGTCTAAAGACTCTTCATGCTTTGGATAAAAGTGCCAGCAAGTTGGATTATTGGATTCTCTGCCTCTCTATAATGCTGTGCCCAGACCCCTGCCTCCAAGGCTACTTTGCTTTCACTTGATATGGCAAGATTCATGATTTGGACTTGCACAACCAAATGAGAAATAGTGTGATTAGATAGTCATAGTATTTCAAAGAGAGTAGGGTATAAGGAAATACATTACATGTTTCAAGTGGTGAGTAAAGTGTAATGTATTACTGATTGATTCACAGTTCCCAATGCAAATGCATGCCATGGTAATCAAAATAAATGACAGATTACAAATCTGTAAATTTACCTGGAGGTGCCTGTCACGGTCCCACCGTCTTGTTTATGAAATTCTAGTCGTGTGGCGGGATCGGGACAGAGCCCTTAGGTTTTATGTGAGAAAACCATGAGTTGTTTGTTTTTACCTCTCATGTGTTTTCTCGTGTCTTGTCATTGGCCCCGCCCCTCTCATCTCATGTATTGCCTTCCTCCCGTGTCTAATGTTTCTCACCTGCCCTGTGTAATTATCCCTCGTTTGTCTTGCCTATATATACCCTCTTGTTTCTTTGTCCTGTGCTTGTGGATTGTATCGAGTATAGGGTTGGGAATCGTTTCAATTTTATCTATTCCGATTCCAATTCTGATTCTACTTATCGATTTCGATTCTTATCGATTCCCAGTTTCAATTCCACAGTTGAAGTAAAACATTTAGATATCAACCTGTATGGTCATTTAGCCTGCTTATAGACTTGTTTGCAAAATATATATATTTATGAGCAGAGTTTTGTGTATATTTACACATAGAAACACACCTTTTCTGATTTATTACAATTTTTATAGTTGAACTACATCATGGTTAAACTGCAGTTACTATAATGCAACTATGGTTAATTTGTGATTCCTGTGCTTTAATACAAATTCTATAGCTAAACTACGCTTACTATAGTAAAAACTATCGATAATTTTCATAAGGGCTTTTATTGAGATATCAGCAGACCATGCAACGCATGTACTTTTCTGAAAATATGCACACAGGAATTGATAAGAGGAATTCAAATTTTAATTTCAAGTATCCGATTCCTATTCCTTTCGATTCCGATCCGATTCCTAGCCTTTCGATTCCGATTCCAAATTGGAATTGATTTTCGATTCCCAACCCTAATCGAGTATTTGCTACGTTTGTTGTTCTTACCTGTTATGGTGTCTTCGATTACGTGCTCTATGTTCGCTGTGTTCCTGTTTTGCTGTGTATCCCTTGTCCTGTAGTAAGTGTTCAGTCAAGTTTGTTTCTAGTGTTGTTTATTTTTTAGTTTAGTTTCAGTTAGTCTTCGTCCTGTTGGTTATCCGGTTTTGTACTGTTTTGCCCCACCGTGGGTTTTTGTTTTGTGTTTTTGATTATATTAATAAACGTATTCTGTTAACCCCTTCACTGCTTGCCTGCAATTGGGTTCTTCCACACACCATTCGTGACAGTGCCGTTTGAAATTTGAGGTAGCCTTTATGGAACCACAGACTGGAGCACTGCAGTAATTGCAGATTGCTCTGTGGTTTCCATGTGTTGTGGGAATTGGCTCACCAAAATGAACGAGCACAGATGTCATTTTACGTGTGTTATCATTTTACATATTTCTGTAATTACAAAAACAAAAGTACAAACCAGCTGTGCCCCGATTACCAGCATTGGGAAACACTAGGTGTATCCCAAATCGCTCACTTATGCACTATTCTACGCCATTTTGTAGTATAAATAGAGTGAGTAGTGCATTCACATTGAAAATTCTCAAAAAAGAAGTGCACTCTAAGTACCCGGATGACGCACTTTTTCAACCAAAAATATGAAGTGTGGAACTGTGGACACTTCACGCACTCAACGGTCACAGTTTCGCTTACGTAGCGGGTACTGAGTTTGAATTGACCAATCAGAGTTGAGCAGGGAAGAGGTTCTTTGTCCACTCAACAGCTAATTTGCATCTTTATGACCTCCTAGCAACTTTACAAAATACCAGTCCAAATTATAACATAATGAATAGAAAGTGTTCTGTGGTCACACAATATATATAAACAAGGAGGAATTGTTAAGACAAACATTTAGATATCAAATATGCTAGGTTTGAATTGCATCAAGTCATGATTCATTTGGATGTACAAATACAGACAAAGCCTAAATTAAACTTGCCTATTTAACAGTTACAGATTATTTAAAATGGAAAGAGCGACAACATATAACCTAGATATTTGGATATATTTATAGAAAAGGACAGTTTAATCACACAAGTTCCTATTTGTCAGAGAAGTTTCTCTGGGTAGCCTCAGATGTTAAGTTCCAGGTGAGACAAAACAGAGAGACTTCTCACTTCTGCTTTGAAGCTTAGGAGTCGTAAATATCCCACGGAGAAACAAAAGGGTTATCAACACTTTCAGGAGAAGAACCAACCTAAATCCAGCCCCCCCCCCCTGGAGCCAGGTCTGACTCCGTCCTGGTTTCTTGATATCAACATCAAATGACCAAAAGAGAGTGGAGGGGGTTTATGGTTCTTCTTTTAATGATTCCGACCATTTGACCTATGCCAAGTCTCTACAAGTGTTAATTTCGTTAAAAATAATGATGAAAAATATTCGTCAACGACTATTTTCCCAGGACGAGGACGAGGACGAGACAATGATGAGATGAAAAGTAAGGCCTTTAAACAACAACTTAGACTATATCAGCACGCAATATTGTTGAAAAAAAATGATGAGACTAAAATGTAGTTATAAAATAAAAACTTACCCAAAAACTCTTAGTTTTTGTCGAAAAAAATAGAAGATAAATATTACAGAGTTTTGTGCGAGCCTCTGCTGTACGAGCGTTCATGTTTGTGGTCACCAGATGACAGGAGTTCAGATCCCCAGGGACCTCATTGCAGGGATGAAAGGTTAAAAAAGTATACATTTTCTGCCCGTGGGTGACTTAAATATATGTTGCACGTGCATTAGACAGAGCCGTTTGTTTCTGTGAAGTGCATTTGTTGTTGTGCTTGTTCGTGTGTGAAGTTAACTAACGGCGCACCACTATTTATTTTCATTTATATTTAGTTTTTGCGATTAAAACTTTAAAATGTTTTACGGCTGCGTTGAGTCCATTTATCTAGAGCCCTGGGCCCGTATTTATCAAGCTTCTGAGAATTACTCGCAAGAACACTGCTAAAAATTGACTTAAGAGTAAAAAAAATCTTGGCTCAAAGCTGCGCTTAAAAGTTACTTATAAAGCAGCTCAGTCGTAATTTAAGTGAAGTGAAGTGTAGGACTAAATCTTAAGTGTCAGGCTTAGGGATGATTTACAACACTTTGCTGTGCGCAAACTGGATTTTGGATGACGACATTGGCATGGACCAATCACTGAATAGATTAGATGAATCGTGAAATTCCTAAAATATTCAACACACACATGACAATAAAGACTTTTCAAGAGAATACATTATGATATAGATATTGGAAATAAAAGATGAACGGACCAAACACGTTTCCACCATTTCTTAATTACCCATTTTAAACCGGTGCTGAAATTTTTTTTTTGCTTCAGTCGAGTATTTTTGCTTTAAATACAATGTTATTTTCGGTATAAATCTTTTCTTGCGTGTGAAATCACACATACTGTTGAGAACAATACAGCATAACGAGAACGCACAAAAAATAATGATAATTCATTGCAGTAGAGCATAACAAGATGATCCATAGCAATACAGCATAATGAGAACGCGCAACAGTACTGATGATCCATAGAGCATAACTCGAATGCGCGCAGAATGTACAGACTGCGTGCCTTTTATCTTGCACACAAAGAAGTTTGTTAAATGTATAAATTTGATTATGAAAAGGCATGTGTAGATGTGTTTTTTATTTAATAAATACCTTTAGCAAGTTCATACTTTAAAAAAGTGCCACCAATACGCCTATGCAAGGGAGCACCGAATTTATGTGTGTATAATGTGAAATGATTGGCCTCTCTCTGTCCACCACAGAGCCCCTAGTGGCAACTCCTAAGGACTTGAGAGACCTCTCGAGCTGTCTTAAATAATTGGGAGAGTAAGAGTGATTCTTAGCTTTAAGAAATTTGATAACTTGCTTTTATATTTAAGTTTGGAAGTAGGAGTAAATTTCATGAATTCTCAGCACTTAAGACTAAAATGGCACTTTGAGAAGCTTGATAAATACTGGCCTTGATCTGCGCGATGTGGGAAAACGTGGAATGAATCGTGTAAGCGGAATTCTACTATTTAAATATGTCATCTGCTTGTTCTGCGTATGTGCGAGTGAATGAGTTGCACAGTTTAACATGTTACAAGCGTGACAGTAGTGGATTTGTCTGTATCTCACTAAATGAGGACATGAACAAATGAACTTCACCCACAGAGTTGTTCTAAGTTTATTTTACAAGCATTTCACTGTTGAATGAAGTTACAGTCAAACATACTGAAGCTCATGCGTCTTCGCGACGACCTGCCAAAATAAAAGTCTGCCTTAACCAGATGAAAAAATAATTTACTTATATTAAATTTATAAACTGTTGTAAACACTATAGTATACTTTAATACTTTAAACTATACTATAGTACGCAAGAATTTCACTATAGTGAAATAATTACTATATTATAATGAATATTTTATAACGTTTTATGGACAAATGTATTTACTATTGTATAGCAAAACATTAAAAATATAGAACTCAGAACAATTAAAATGAGAAAAACAAATAATTATATGGCCCTAATTTATCCATCTGTATGTAATATTAATGTCCTTTGTCATTTACCTGCCTATTTATGTGATTAACTGCACTTTTTATACTTGTGCTACAACTGTTTGGCCTGTGCTACAAAACTTTTAAACCTCTGTAGCACTGGTGCTATGTGCAAAAAAAGTTAACGTACAGCCCTGCTTATTTTATGCAATCTGGCAACCATACGCAAATGCTTTCATTCTGGAAGCGCCGTTGAGGATCTTAAGTTAATAAGAGTTTAGCGAAGCGATCTCCAGCCGGTCTGTGTTCTCTCATGAGCTGCTTGAGCCACATTGATCTCCACTACATTGTTTGTTTGTGATTGTGGTTGCTGAATAAAGACATCCCACCTCGCGAAAACTGTGAGTCCGTTCGCGACTACGTTCCGAGGGTTCTCCTTCACGGTCAGTCGCATTGTTTCCGGGGAATTGTCAATATTTTTGCGGGCATCAGGAAGACGCTAGTAATTTGCGGGAGAACTTAAGAGAGAGGATGTCTATGAATAGGACTATGCACTTATCAAACCTCTCTGTAAATACTTCTTAGATGAAGCTAGATGAAGTTGAATAAACTATGCACATGATTTGACATTCTATTGATTTGTGCTTATTGGTTAAAGAGATACTTATAATGAAATATGAAAACTAATTTCTCAAATGACAACAATCACTGTGATTATAATTTTTAGCAAAATAACTATTTTTTATCATTTTAACCATTATACAGCATGACGAAAATGTGGCTAAGTTTGTACTGAAACGAGAGGAAAATGCAGAGACATCTAGTCGACTAAACTTGACTAAACAAAAACAGGACGTGGATGACTAAATAAGATAAACTAAAAAGTATATTTGACATGGGACTAAAACTAAGACTAAAATAAATAAAAAACTGACAAAATTAACACTACTCCAGTCTGATGATGGCTAAAGTAATGCTGGGCAAAACAGATGAAAACTTAAATGTACAATGCACAAATAGATTTTTATTCACACACATTTTGCTGTGCGACTGGCGTCATTTGCGCTCGTCTGGGAAACCGATACACTTCTGGTTAGTACAAAACCGTTTAGTATTCCATTTGTGATGATACTACCCTTCTAAAATTCATACACTACATGGTTGAGTGCATAGTGCATAGTTTAGGTGCATGACATGTCATTTGGGACACAACTACTGCACTACTTGTGCATGAAGGCCCTAATAAATCATAACTTGTTTAAAAGATCCGATGAGCCCTTTAATGTTTTTTCTTTGTGACACAATAATGTAATGTCTTTAGCATTTCAGTCATAGGCTATTTTATTAAATATTGGTATCTTTTAGAATGTTTATTGTTTGTTTGTACCTGCAGGTGGCCACCACAATAGTTTCTCATGATTATCACTATTTATCACAGATATCACCCTTTGCATTATTTTCTTTTCTTTTTCTCCACTCTTTAGGTGCACATCACTGATGCCTGGTCCTTCTTGTGATAGATTTAAAATTCATATTCCATATGCTGGAGAGACTCTCAAATGTAAGTTACAGTTCTCTTTCAGCAGATTATAACAGTCTAGAGACCACACATGAAAGTGCCACTGCATTTGATAAATTTATCATTTAAAACTCATCTTTAAGCATTAAAATAGCATGATAATAATTTCTTCATGCCTTAAAATGACTTGAATGTTACTCTACACCAGGGGTATTCAATTAAAGTTCCAAGAGATCCGGTCTTTATATTTTCTTCCAAACGGCGGTCCAGACACTATGTTTTTTGAAAATAAATAAATATTAATCAATTTAGCCCAGTTGGATATACTGTATAAAAGATATGATCTTTTATCAGGCCATTTATTTTATATTTTGATATCCGCGGTATGTATGTATTGTAGGCTCTTCCCCTCTAAGAGGGGAATGCCCTTTTTGGAAGTCTGATCAGGGCTCAACGCTAAGGATTTTTTCTACTGGCCCTGCCAAAATTTTCACTGGCCCCACCACAAAAAAGTGTTAAATAATATCTAGTTTTTTTTACCTATGTAATCTTAATAAATAAGTGTATGATACCATAAAAACTATTAGCCTATAACTCAAAAATTTCAACTATTTCAACTAAACAACTAATCAGTAAGTAATCAAATGAGATCAAGTAATCAAAGTATGTGCAATAAATCAAAAAATGTGCAGATAAAGCAAACATACAAAATAATCAGTGCATTTCAGGTGTTTTAGATTGGTCTAATAATGGTATTTATCAGGTACAGAAATTAAATAATGTAAATACTTTATAGTCTTCACTGTATTAAATATAATATTGATTTAACCTTACTAAAGTTATAATTTAATCAGTGAAGAGCAGTGAGTGTTTTTTGTCTTCGTTCTTTGTTGTTTGATGAACAAAACTGAGACGTTTATTATGCTGCTGCCCCTTTAAGAGAAGCACGGATCTAATATAATGTAACACACACATTTTGTTTCCACATTCGTTTTGTTCCCGTTAGACATAATTGATTACTTTTTACAAGTATACTTGGTGATATTGGCATTTTGGGTCGATATGTCAGATTAAGAGTAAGAAGATGTGAAAGAGAACTCAATTCAGTATTTTGCGCGTTGTCTGATGCAGCATCTTCTTGGGAATATTTAAATAGGCCAGTCTTAAAAACGTATAAATTATAAATTTCCATGACGATACAGCACTGGCCCGATCGGGCAAGTGACAGTTCTCTCAACTGGCCCGAGGATCTCCCATGCTTGCCCCGGGCCATCGGGCAGTCCTTTATGTCAAGCCCTGCTGATAATTAATATTTGTAAATAATACAACATACAAACAGCAAATGTAATGTAACAATTAAAATACTCTCATCATAAATTGAAAACAAAGTTACTTAGGCTACTAAATTAGCCTTTCCATGCCATTCATACCAGAACTACTTCTATCTTTAAATAATTTCCCACATAGTGGTTTTAGCTAACGTTATTATATTGATGAGCAGATCTCACCAATTATGGTTCTCCACCAGATCTTTCAAGATCATATCCATGAAATGAGTTATTTAAAACATCCATTTCAGTCAAGGAATTAGTTTAGTTTAGTTTAGTGATCAAATATACATATTGTACAGTCTCTGATTAGTAATATAAAGCATAACAATACTTGTATGCATTCGTCCAGCAAATGCCTCAATGATATTATATACTTTACATTATCTCATGGCCATAAGTAACGTGACTTTACCAAAGAGGATTTAGAGCAAAGGTAGCGTAAATCGAAACACAGTAAAAGGGACCAAGTCTGTGAGCGTGAATACAGAAAACCCATCACAAATGAATATATATGGTTGTTTATTAAACTTTACTCTACATGATAACAAAAACAATGACGATTGCATAAAACAAACAAATACATGAAACACAAATGCGCTTGGAAGCGCAGAGGGAGAGAGAGAGAGAGAGAGAGAGAGAGAGAGAGAGAGAGAGACGCGGCACTGTTAAACCGCCGCAGCTATTCTATAACAAGAAACGGATACTTGCAAGCTCTGTGCTGGACCAATATCCGTATCGCGTGTAGAGATGGAATTCTTCAAAAGGTTTCAGAAGGCAAGTCCGCCAAAAGTTGCGGGCCTCGTGATCGGCCGCATGGCTTAACCACGTGGCAGTAGAAGTCCATTGTTCCAACCCTTGATTCCAACCGAAGAGACCGGAGGAAGAGACGAAGCGGAGAGAAGAGAGGACGACAAGAGAGACGAGAAGTTTCAGAGCAGGCTCGATATTTAACCTCATGAGAGGGCATGCCCACCTGAGTTTGAATCGACCAATCAGAGTTGAGCAGGGAAAGGTTCTTTGTCCACTCAACAGCTAATTTGCATCTTTATGACTCCTCGGCAACTTTACAAAATATCATCCCAATTATAACATAATGAAAAGAAGTGTTCTATGGTCACACAATGTATATATAACAAAAGGAGGAATTGTAAAGACAAACATTTAGATATCAAAAATGGACAGGTTTGAATTGCAACAAGTCATGATTCATTCAGATGGAACGCATACAAACAAAGCCTGAATTAAACTTGTATATCTAACTGTGACAGACTATTTAAAATGGCAGGAGCGCCAACACACAACCTAGATAGTTAGATATATGTATAGAAAAGGACAGTTTAATCACATAAGTTCCTATTGTCAGGGACATTTCTCTGGTTAGCCTCAGATGTTAAGTTAGAGATGAGACAGAGACTTCTCACCAATGCTTTGTTGCATAGGGGTCGTAAGTATCCAACAGAGAGACAAAACATTATCAAAACTCTAAAACCAGATCCCTGGAGCCAGGTTTTTGCTATGGTCTTTTGATGACGATAGCAAAAGAAACCAGGACAAAAGGGAGTGTGGGTCGATCACTCTTCTTTCAATGACTCCGACCATTTAGCTTATGCTAGATTCTCTACACCCAATTAGAACGTTGTTCATTACAAAAGTGACTCTGCTTGTGAAAACCCAGCAAAAGTCTTTTTACTGTTTTCTACATAAAATCATCCTACAGAATATTCTGTTAAAATTAGGGATGCACCGATATGTAAATTTTGGCCGATAACGATAAACGATAATTCTTGAACATTGGAAGCCAATAACCGATATATTGGCCGATATACAGCACCTAAATATTAATTTAACATTTTCTGAGACTGAACATTCTATTTTTCTCCTGAAAATCATGTACCAAGTCTACTTTACACTAATTAAAGATTCTTTAACTTTTAAACTTTTCTGGTATAATGTCTATCTAATAAACAAATTAAAGATGTGCTTCCAGAGCAACCCAGAAAGGTGTTTCTCAATAGCCACAAGTCCAACAGGTCTCAAGACAGAAAGCATTCAGACAGCAGTCTGATTCAAACAATATGTGTTTGTTACAATGATTTACAAATTCATAAATATCTACATACTACATCAACAATGTTTTGCTGTAAGTGAATGATCATGACAGGAAAACATTACTGTACTGGATTTTGAGCAGTGTGCAGCTGAAGTGGTTCAACCAGAGGAAATGATTAATAATTTATTGGCTAAACTATATCGGCCTAAATTTGATTATCGACCGATACCGATAACATTAAAAATGACCATTTATCGGCCGATACCGATATGGCCGATAATTTATCGTGCATCCCTAGTTAAAATATAACAACAATATCTTCAATACTGCCTTAATAATGCCATTTTAAAGATTGAAATCTTAGTGAAATTAATGCTTGAAATTAATCTTTGATAATCTAATAATTAAATAAATTATGAGACTTTAGCCTTGGTTTTCACAGGGTCACAAACGTTTACATGCTGATCAATAATGCTAATGCTAAATGTAGATAAAAACGTTATGGTTCATAAAATATCACAAATCTGGTTGAAAGGTTGGGGACATCAGAATCTGAGCCTTATTACAAAGTATGTTTACACACACAAAGAATTTGACTTTGCATTAGGAGCTTAGTGCAGAAGAAAGTGTACGCATGGTGTGTACCTGAGCTCCAGAGATCTGTGTGAAGATGGTCAGCGCAGACTTTTAAACAGGCAGGTGAAACACCGTCTGGGCCTGGAGCTTTCTTAGTCTTCTGTTTCTTAAAGACCCGGTTCACATCCTCTACACATACCTTAAGTACAGGTAGAATGGTGGGGGAGGCAGGAGGGGGGGTTGCACGGAGGGTAGTGAATGTGTGATGTGCAGATCAGAGCAGGTGTGGGGTGTGAGTCTGGTCTTTTCAAATCGGCAGTAAAACACATTCAGATCGTCAGCCAGTTGTTGATTCTCCACAGACTGTGGGGGTGGTGTCTTGTACTTGGTGATGTTTTTCAGACCAGTCCATACGGACGCCGGGTCGTTGGCCAAAAACTGGTTTTCCGGCTTTTCAAAGTAGTCTTTTTTAGCCACTCTGACCTCCTTGTTAATCTGTTCCTGGCCTGGTTGTACAAGATTTTATCCCCACTTTTGTAAGCATCCTCATTGGTGTGACGAAGCTGTTTGAGTTTCCCAGTAAACCGTGGTTTATCATTATTGAATGACAAGAATGTCCTGGTAGGAATGCACATATCCTCACAGAAACTGATATGAAGTCACAGTCTCTGTGATCTCGTCCAGATCGCTGGCTGCTGCTTCAAAAACACTCCAATCAGTGCAGTCAAAATAGGCTTGTAAATCCTGCTTTGCTTCATTAGTCCATCTTTTTACAGTCCTTATTACAGTTTTAACTGTTTTCAGTTTATGCCTGTAGGTTGGTATGAGATAAACTAGACAGTGATCAGAGAGCCCCAAAGCTGCTCGTGGGACAGAGTGAATATGCATCCTTAATAGTGGTGTAAAAGTGATCCAATATATTCCTGTCTCTGGTGGGACATGTAATGTGCTGTTTGTATTTTGGCAGTTCACGGGAGAGATTTGCTTTGTTGAAATCTCCGAGGATGATTAAAACAGAGTCTGGATACTTTTGCTCAATTTCTGTTATTTGTTCGGCCAGTTGTTGAAGCGCTGCGCTCACGTACGAGTCTGGAGGAATGTACACATTCGTGAGGATGAAAGAGGAAAACTCCCGTGGCGAGTAGAAAGGTTTACAGTTTATGAAAAGTGCCTCTAAGTTAGGAAAGCATACCTTTTTCAGCATTGTTACATCTGAACACCAACTTTCGTTTATGTACCTTTCTTGCAGAGAAAGGTTTACCAAAACAAAGTTATTTGGATCTTGTTTTACATGTTTTCTGGGTTGCTAGATGCACCGGGGACCCGATTATAGCACTTAAACACTGTGAAAATTTGACTTTCATACAATGGGTCCTTTAAATGCCTTTTATGTGAAGGTGACGTTAAATTCGACGACACATCCGCCATGTTAATTAAGCAATGAATGAACTATATGCTCCATGTTGTATCATACCCCCCATTGTAAAAATAAAAGTGACAATAACACTACTAAGTGTAGCAATAACATTCACGTTAATGAATGTTCAGTGCTTGCAGAAATATGAAAGAAAAAAAATTGATTCACAGCTTTTAAGAATCTATATTGAATCAACCTCATTTTAAAAAACAATTAATCGATTTTTTTGTTAAATTAGTCCATCCGCTCATAGTGACTCAACTGAATTCTTTTGAAGCGACGAGAATACTTTGTGCAAAAAACAAAACAAAATGGCGACTTTCAGTGTTTCCCATAGAATTTTGATAGACTTGTGGCGCTGGTGACGTCACAAACTAATTAGCATGTTTGTTACGTCATCGCGTCATGTTAGTGTTAGCACTTATCTGTTTTTCTTCTACTCGCTTATCTGTCACATTATACTGTATTTTACAACAAGATACCACCAGCAGTCACTTTAACCGCTGCTAAAATTCTGATTTATAAATGCAACATCATCGGACAAAATCACAATACAGTACATCTACATTAAAGAGCGGCTATATGCTGTTTGCCCTTTCTCGACAATGTGTTGCTATATTACGAACACATCTTTGATTTTAAATGCAAGTGACAGTTAAATACGAGAGGCTGAGGGCTTGCGCGCACACATGGCGCTCATTGGAAGAGAGTGTATGCGAACACGCAAGAGGAGGACGTGCAAGCAGCCACGCTCCACTCACACCAGAGCATGTGAGCGAAGCGGAGCGGTGTGTCTCAATATTTCGCTCAATGACTGTGCACTTCGCTCAGTCGCTCACGGACGAAGCAAACGCTCCGCTCACATTACGCTAAACGTTCACCGGTAAACCAAATCACGCTCAGATCCCGCTCTGACATAAAATGTGTCTAGTAAGCCTAATTGTTTTCAGTTTATAATAAACTTGAATAAATGTCTCAGTTTAAGTAGTAGGCTGAAAAAGAGCAGTTATGTTTCAGTCCGACATTCTGTGACATTATAGATTATAGTTTTTAGTCATTTTTTATTTAAAGGCGCAGTTCTTAATTAACAGCAGCCACTAGAGTTGTATTATAGATTTGCCACGAATCGCTCAGTCCAAATACGACGGTGGCCACCACAGTACAAAAAGATGTCGTTCTCATGTTGACACAGGGAAGAGATTTTGCGGGCATTAGAAAGACTGTAGAAAGAGCTATGACTTATGTATTACATAAAATAAAAGGTTTGTGGATTTTAAGTTTAAAAAGAAGGATAAATGTCAGGCAGGAGCTAGGACCTGCGTTAATATTATAAAGACTTTCCAGCAGAGACACGTTAGGACCCGCGGTACTAAGGCTTTTAGCAGAGATACTCACAGATATCTATGGAGATACTTTCCAGCAGAGAGATATTGGAGACAAAGATCGTCCTAAAATCACCCCCGAGGATGCTTTGATTCGGATCAGTATGTGAGTAACATACTAACATACCAAGATATGTTGTTGTTGTAATATTAGCTGTGTGAAGGAGCAGTTTTGAGCGTCATTGTTTATCTGGAACCACTTTAATATTGTACTCGTCCAGATACTGGAGAGAGAGAGTGAGAGCACGTTGGAGCTGAAACTGGAGAGCGAGCGAGAGTGCGTTTTACTCTTTTACTCAATGATGAATAAACTTTCAGTTAATCCGCGGGTCACATGCGTTCCGCACCGGAGAGCACGATCCGTTTCACCATGATACTGCAGCGGAGAGGAAGAGAAAACGCGCGTTGTAGAGTTGTTTGTCCATTTAGGGCTGCTGTACAAAACATGGCGGCGGCGAATTCAATGTATGTAGGCCCGCTCTGTATGTAGATATAAATAGCTTATTCTAAGGTATTACAAACATAATGGTTCATTACATAAGGTCTTTATACACCTCTGAAGAAATAGTTTTGTATATTATATTGTATTTCTGTCAATAGATCCTCCTAAAAATGCCGTACTATAAAGTACGTTTGATTTTCGTTACTTTATTTCCGTGAACATATAGCTGCCATAGTGCAACATTCAAAATAAACGCACAAAAGATGAAATGCACTATGAACACCTTTATTATTACTGGGGTTACTAAAAGAAACAGGCTCTAAAGAAAAATAGACCAAAACAAGGGGAAATGCGGTCTTAAAACGTCAAACCTCAATTGTTACAGCATTTTAGAATGTACTTTTAGAAACTTGCACAAAGTTGCTGTGTCTTCGAAGGCTGCATGCATCCTCCGGAGATCACATTTGTCGGCCGAGGTCGGAGGTTTATTCAGGTTTTATTTGAGAAAAGCAACATTGTTACATTGGGTAAGTGACATAATATCTTCTTAAGAGAAATAAATGTTATAATGTTTTTTAACTGAAATGAGCCTGTATCAAACCTCTTGTCGCCTGCGCACCTCCGCAAACGAACGAGGCGTTTGTAGTTGACGCATGCCGTTGCCGTTGTGCTATTATTCAGGCTCATGCGGTGTACATAGGACAATAATCCAGCAGCAAAAAAGTTAATCAGCAAGAGGGCTGAGCGAGCGACTGAGCGTATATTGAGCGAGCGGAGTGGAATTTTCAGAAAGGCGCTCTCCGCTCCGCGAGAAATATTAACGCTTCGCTCACATGCTCTGACTCGCACCAAACAAGTCAGGAAGGAGAGAAGATGCGTAAGCGCTGTTTATCCACTAGTTATTCGATCACAGATACAGTCATTAGCATGGATGGATTAAAAAAATTGACTCCAAATATACTTGGGCGGCCATAAATATACCTGGGCGGGCCGCCCAAGTAAATGCATTGTATGGGAAACGCTGACTTTAATCGATATATCCTCCTCTATCTTGTCAGTCTATGGTGCACGTTCACGAGACGCATGCGTTTTCGGTGGGGGCAGACGCCGGCGTTCTGACTGACAACCATGAAGCGCAACTCTGTGTTTACAAGCAGACGCATGCTGTATATAAGCTGATCTTCGCAAAATGTCTGATAATTTCGATATTATGGAAGACTTGCACTTTTTTGCCCAACCGTACAAACCGAATGCACATGCTTCGAACTGCTCTCGTAAACACACACCACATGTCTTGCACATCTGCATTTTTCAGTTGAATTTATTTCAACACATCAAAAAATGCTGCACGTTCCAAGGTGATTCAGTGGGTCTAGTGTCATTGTTTTGTATCAAGATGCACACCAGTAATTTTTTTCTCAAGATGCACATCAGTAATTTTTCCTAAGGCATTTTTCAGTGACTTTAATATCCTAATTTAACTAAGGCATAGTCCTGACTCAAGCTAAGCTTTTTTTCTGTGAAACTGGGCCTAGAAGTTAAAACTCTACACAATATTAAGTTATGTTTAGTCATGATTACTTAATTGTTCAGGTGAAGACAACATTAATGCAATATCGCTTGAGTAGGAGTGGGATATTGCTCTATATCAGCATGGCTGTGATTTGGCCAGAGGCCAGTTGCATAAACTGCCGCTGAGTTAAGACTGCATCTTAACAACTAGTCTCACTGACTAGCAATTAGTTAGGACTAGGGTAGAGCTGTAATCGGGCCTTAAAAGTTAGGCCCGACAGTGCCCGAGCCCGACAGAATTCGGCCCGAGCCCGACAAGTACATTTTGATTGACAGCTTTTTAAAAGCCCGAACCCGTTTACAGCCCGACATTAGGCTATTCAAATGTTATTCACAGCTTTTTGTCAAGAATGAGTCATTTATACATGTTTTAACATAATTTATTAATGACTAACGTAGGCTATAGGCCACTTGGATGTTGGAACAAAGAAATAAATAAGTCCTCTGTAACATCATAACATCTCACATATCCCACTGGCTCATTATTCTCATTATGCACATGGTCAAAACTTTTCCACACCTCAGACTTTGCTTTAGTTGCTGGTGCAACCAAAACGTAATCGCCAGAGGCAAGCCTCCGTTTCACCTCCTTAGCCAACCCGTTCTCACTCCCGACTCGTCACATATTTACGCTCGGTCAGCGCCCCACGGCGTCACATTTGAACGCGCAGAGTACCCCTTTGGCGTTGTTTTTCGACGAACAGGGAACTGCGTTGCTGTTTTCTAAATGCTCCAGACCGAGATGCGTGCAATTCTTAGCATTTCATAATTATTTATGGTTTTAATATTTTGTAGCACCTAACCCCAACCTCACCCTAAACCTAACCCTAACCACTTCTCAGCCATATAAAACACAACACGCGAATAAAAGTACAGTCACAGGTATTTATTACACAAACTGACCAAAAGCATTACAAAATAAAACAAACAACTTGTTTTGCATACCTTTTTGCACCAAAGCCTCACGATAACATTACAATGGAGATGCCGTGCGTGTCCGTGAATACATGAACTCGGCTGAGGCTCCCATTCAAAAGATAAACCGGAACAGCTAGATGCAGTCGGTTGCGGGAGCCAATACCGTTTCACGTTCAAAGCCAACGAAATGACGCGATCGGACATGAGACACGGGAAAGCCAATGGCATCAAGCTGACGAAACTTCCTGTGGCGGCAAATTTTGAACGTCGTTCTTCACTGGATTTGAGATTTACGGCGGACGGTGATCGCTTTCGCATCTGTTCCTCATACAAATCGATCGTTTCGCGTTGGTACCCTTGAAATATCTGTATTTTTGAACGACATTGTGACTGCTTGTATTATGTGTTTTATATTACGATAAATAAACTGTTTTAAACATTCAATAAACATTACTTGCTCAAACTGTCTGAATAGTGTCATGTAAATGCAATTATCCTGGCCATTAAACTTAAATTAAACCCCGAAACATCATCATTGCAAATTATATCTAATATACATTTTCATAATGACGGTGAAATTCGCGTGCCCTTCACGTCGAAAAACGACGTCAAAGGAGTACCCTGCGCGTTCAAAAGTGACGCCGAAGGGCGCTGACCGAGTCGGGAGTGAGAATGTGTTGCAACCCTCAGCATCCATTTTTGCATCTTTGTCGCGCTAATCGGAACGCATCACATGACCGCTCAAGCCCGAGCCCGTGTAAAATGATAGAAATTAAGCCCGAACCCGACCGAACCCGTCGGGTCACGTCGGGTCCGTCGGGTTCGGGCAAAGATCTTCAGCTCTAGACTAGGGCTGTCAAAAGGTTAATCGCAATTAATCGCATCCAGAATAAAAGTTTGTGTTTACATAATATATATCTGTGTACTGCGCATAATAATTTTGTATTTATTAACACATACACATCCATACATATATTTAAGAAAAATCTAAAAATTAATAAACATTTATATATCATTTCAATTATTGGTAAATATAAATAAATACATGTAAATATTTCCTAAATATGTATACTTGTGTATGTGTTTGTATTTATAAATACAAAATTAATATGCACAGTACATAGACATATGTTAAGTAAACACAAGCCTTTATTCTGGATGCAATTAATCACGATTAATTGTTTGACAGCCCTAGTTAGGACTAATCAGTTTTACTTTTCAGGTTTCAATTAGACCAATCTACCTCTTTATGTAACTGACTTAAAAAGGTCAATACCAGTCTTGAAGAAAAAAATGAGATAACTAACTTGTAAGACTAGTCTAAGCAGTTTATGCAGCCGGTCCCAGAGACCTGTGTTATTCCCATTGCACTGTGGTACTTTTCCATTGTTTTTAATGTAAACATGCACTTGTTTACTATGGAAGCATATTGGTATCAATTTTCAAATTGAAATGCAATACACAAAATGGCAATCCAGTATGTAAAATGACAATGCATTAATGTATTTAAATATACATTTAAAATAACATGCAAATAAGGTGCAAAATGAAAATGAAAATTCAATAATATAATTTACATTTGTCAGTTCCTACACTAGTTTTAATATGTAATTTAAATATATATTTTAACGCTCTTTAACGCTCAAAATTTAAAGGAAAGTGCATTCCCCGGATTGATTATATATGTTTAAGATAGCCAAGCAAAACTGTAGCAAAATGATCATTCAAATGTTATTTTCCCTAAATGCATTATCATTAACATTTGGGATTGCATTGTCATTTACTTGTGTTAAGTGTTGCAAAATTCAATGTGGACTTGAAAATGCATTTCGAATGCAGCTCGTTCTATGCGTTGATGTGTGGCTGCAGAGCTGATAAAAGCATTAAATCTCATGCACATGAATTGAAGCACAAAGACAGAAATGACTTTGTGTTTCTTAAGATTATTAGGTGTCTGTAGATGATAGCTACATATTAGGTGTCTGTAGATGATAGAACATCTTGCAGAGAATTCTCTGCCTTATTAGGTGGCGAGCTCGCTTTGCTGAACGTCTCATGTTGACTTTCTTAATCAATGTGATGTCAGTTTGCTAAGAGAATGCCAACAAGCTCATTCAAGAGGGCTGTTGTGGTTTATTGGGGATTTAATTTTTTATCGATTTTTATCATTCTAGGGTGGTTCTGTACACACACTCCTGACACACAGTTATGTTCAAACATTTAAAAGTTAATATTCTACGTTAGGTGCCCATTAATGCATTTAAAATGACAGAAAATTACATTTAAAGGGATATTTCACTACCAAATAAAATTTTCCCCATGTTTTACTCACCCTCAAGGTATCCTAACTAAATATGGTTTTCCAGTCCGGCGCGTTCTCTCTCACCTGCATTGCTGGTGCAGGGGTGCAGGGATCTGCGCATGCATATGAAAAAAGCTCATTCTCAAGTATTTCAGAAGTCAGGTTGCTTTGTAAAGCTGTTAATAGCTTTAATAAAGTTTAACTTATTAACACGGTAACTGAGATATCGTTACCGTAAAATAATATTACTCATTCCGTGAAATAGATTTTTGGTCATTCCACCCACCCCTAATACCACGTATCATTTTTCTTCCAAGCGGTAGAATGGGAGTGAACAGGTGTTGATTTTTTGAAGCTCCAAAAAGTCTATCCATCGATCAAAGAACTGCTTGACATGGCTCCGTGGTCTTAACAAAGGTCTTCGGAAGTGAATCGATGCGTTTGTTTAAGAGAAATATCCATATTGACAGCGCTATTAACATTAATGTCTAGCTTCCGTTATCCCTCGGCTGCGCGTGAACCAGAAGTTTGTTTTACCGGCAAATGACGGTGACGAAAGGAGGAGAGGAGAGTGGTATCCTATTGGAACAAAACGAAAAATGCCGTGTTCGTCACCGGAACTTACGACCAGAGGTGGAAAAAGTACAAAAATACTATACTCAAATAGAAGTACTACTACTTGAGTACAAGTAAAATTACCAGTCAAAAAATCTACCCAAGTAAAAGTAAAATTGTTTAAAATTTACTTAGTTACTTTTTAAAAGCGGGAGGGGGACCTCTCCTGTTTTGTGCAACCCCAACAATAGTCATCATAGTGCCTAATTTTATATATTAAAACAGGTTACAAGTGCACTGCAACCAATAAAGATTTTTTTGTCTTGTTTTGCAGAAATATCACAGAATCATATAGCAGAAATATTAACTAGACAATTATTAAATCAGCTTCGCATTCGTTGTTTAGTCTTTTCTTATGAAGCTGCATATACTGTGCATTATATAGTTAATAAAGTGAACAGTTGCGAGTAGTGGTTTTTTGCCTAATTAAATGTGTCGATGTGTAGGTTTATTTTGGGCTTGTCATTGTTTGTTGTTCTTTTCAACAATATATGATCTGGCAACACAGTCCTTTTTACGGCAGGGCTGGTGAGGCTTTTCAAAACGCATGAAATAGTAAGCATATTCATGTGACTTTCTTGCCCCACACTTACAGAGGAGAGAGACATATGATGCACGTTTAAATATGTCATTAAAGCAGAAGTTGTTCAGTTCGGTTCCATACACACTGCATAAATGTGGTGCAGATACATTAGTGAACCGTGTGTCTACAAAACGGGATTAAACACTTAAAATATAGCATTATGCACCAATGTCATTTTGACTTACTAAACTGTCTACTAAACTAAAAATTAATTACTAACTAACTAATTACTTAACTAACTAAAATTAGTTACCAATGCAACAAGGGTACGAGCAGTATTTAAACAAATATTATTTATCTTATTGTACCTCTACATTCTTGCACATAAGGATTTTTATAAAATGCTAGGTTGCACAGCGTCCATAATCCTGTCTTGAAGCTGAAATGGTTGCTTAAATATGGCCAGGGGTTTACTTCATTGTCTTCAGCAGTCCGAGTTCGATGGGGTTTCATCTTCAGGACAGGTGCACTAACTTCTCCGTCTCTTTGGCACAAAAACTAGTAATTTCTGGTCACGTTTTTTTCCTTGCAATTTTATTTTACTCCATAACGGATGTGATTTTAAATATAATGAAGTACAATACGTCACACAAATCATAGTACAAGTAAAATTACAGATTTTAAAAGCTACTTAAAAAAGTACACAAAAACCTACTCAATACAGTAACACGAGTAAATTCGTTACTTTCCACCACTGCTTACGACACGCCTGTGTCATTTGCCGGAAAAACAAGCCTCAGGTTCACACGCAGCTGACGGATAACGAAAGTTAGACATTAACGTTAATAGCACTCTCAATATGGATATTTAGTCAGGATGCCTTGAGGATGAGTAAAACATGGGGAAAATTTGTGTTTTACGTCTGAAATACCTCTTTAAGGTTATACAAACCCTTCTCAGCCTACATACAGTATGTGTTTTTTTAAATACATACTGTACAGTATATACTTAAAAATGTATTTGTACCAATACATCTTTGTTCCTTGGAAGGAACTGAATACTCTTTATGAATAAATTGTCATCTTTGTGATTATTAATGGACAGGGAGAAACATGTTCTTTGAAATACATGATGTTTACTTGGCACATGGGCGCAAATGAGTCTTTGGTGCTGGCATTGATTGTTAGCTCTATTAAAACCACTTATTGGTTAAAAAACATTTAAATCATTAAAACCATTTGAATGCATGCAACCTTTATCTTTACAAAGTACCTGGCTGGAACTTTAAAAAGAGTTTGTGAATATCATACAGTTCCAATTGTAATTTTATTAATATGCACCATCATACGTTTGCAGCTCAAGTTAGACTTGAATTCATAGTTTTAAAGCAGAACTGGTGCTAAATCTTATGAGTCTGCACTTTCAGATGCATTTATATGTGTGAATAATATACATTTTTATCTTGAAGGGGACATCATTTTTAATGCCAGAGACCCAGAGCTGCCACCTGACTTTATCTTTGGAGAAGATGCTGACTTCTTGCCAGAGCCATCGGAACTCCCGGTGTGTATTCAGATTATGTGTGTACATTCCAAATACAGTTTATATTGAAGGTTTTCTTGAAAGTTTAAAAACGGCATATCTTTAAATATCTACAGAAGATCTAGAGAAGTAGTTCTACATAGAGGGAATAATATGGGTGCTCTTATCCACCTCTTAAATTAGAAAATTAAGATCGCTGATCATCAGTTAATCAAAAAGTGTGTGTGCTTCAAGCAAACCTCAAAATATACACAAGACAGAACAATGCTAGTGGTTGAATGTCTTTGAAGTAGCAGTGTAGCAGAACTTTCAGCTGTTTTGACTTCCTTTTTGTGGGTTAGTTAAACAGGGTTCCCACACGTCCTTGAAATCCTGAAAAATTATCGCGGAGCATGGCGAGCGTTTTCAATCCATTCCCATGGATGTTGAGCTCGCATGGCGCTCGCCGAGCAGAGCGAGTATTCCTCTGCTCCGCAAGCGCAACGTGAGCGTGAAACTCATAGGAGTGAGTAACGCTCGCCATGCTCCGCATTAGTACAAACGCACTGTTATATTTAAACACAAAATGTCAGGTACTACTATCAGACAGATAAGCAGAGCATAAGTCAGATGAGCATAAGAGACGTCAGACACTGACAGACAGAGATGCGACAAGGCAGAGGAGATTACGCTTCACTTCACGCTGATATTTATTTTAAATGTTTACTAGGGCTGCAACTAGCGATTATTTTGATAATCGATTAGTTGGGCGATTATTTTTTCGATTAATCAATTAATCGGATAAAAAGTTTAATTGGATCTTTTGCTTATAATGACTAAACCAGAGATGGGAAAAGTATACACAACTGAACTCATTTGCCTTCACCAAGGCTGAGTTGATTCAGGTGTGTCATATTATAAGCAGCCAACAATAGTCTCTCCCAAACGTGGGAGGGATGGGGCGGTTGGCCAAAGAAATATATTTTTGTATCATTTAAAGTGAGATATTTGTCATTCAAATGTAGTGAAGTACAGTAAAGTATCCAGAAGAAAAATACGTAAGTATAGTACAAAAAGTGTACTTCCTTACTTCCCACCTCTGATATAAATAAACCCCCAAATCAGGGTATTTCACCTATTATGTACTTTGCAAAGTGCAAACGCCACAAATTGGGTTTTACAAATATAATCTTTAATTTAGTAATTTAAAACTCCCCTTTAAACATTAAAACTGCGCGGCTTTAAAAGATGCATACAAAACACGTTTGACTTTAAAACTGCGCACCTCGCGCTGCACGGATAGACAAGTTTGACTTTAAAACTGCGCAACTTGTGCTGCACAGAGAGACGTATGCACGGAGAGACACGTTAAAACTGCGCACCTCGCACTGCACGGAGAGATGCGCGCGACTTTAAAACTGCGCGCCTCGCGCTGCACGGAGAGATGCGCGCGACTTTAAAACTGCGCACCTCCTGCTGCACGGAGAGACGCGCGCACGGAGAGACAAGTTTGACTTTAAAACTGCGCACCTCACGCTGCACGGAGAGATGCGCGCGACTTTAAAACTGCGCACCTCGCGCTGCACGGAGAGACGCATGCACGGAGAGACACGTTAAAACTGCGCACATCGCGCTGCACGGAGAGACGCGCGCGACTTTAAAACTGCGCACCTCGCGCTGCACTGAGAGACGCACGCGACTTTAAAACTGCGCACCTCATGCTGCACGGAGAGACTCGCGCGACTTTAAAACTGCACACCTTGTGCTGCACGGAGAGACGCATGCGACTTTAAAACTGCGCACCTCGTGCTGCACGGAGAGACTCGCGCGACTTTAAAACTGCTCATCTCCGGCTGCACGGAGAGACGCGCGCACGGAGAGACAAGTTTGACTTTAAAACTGCGCACCTCACGCTGCACGGAGAGATGCGCGCGACTTTAAAACTGCGCAACTCGCGCTGCACGGAGAGACGCATGCACGGAGAGACACGTTAAAACTGCGCACCTCGCGCTGCACGGAGAGACGCGCGCGACTTTAAAACTGCGCACCTCGCGCTGCACTGAGAGACGCACGCGACTTTAAAACTGCGCACCTCGTGCTGCACGGAGAGACTCGCGCGACTTTAAAACTGCACACCTCGTGCTGCACGGAGAGACGCATGCGACTTTAAAACTGCGCACCTCGTGCTGCACGGAGAGACTCGCGCGACTTTAAAACAGCGCACCTCGTGCTGCACGGAGAGACGCGCGTGACTTTAAAACTGCGCACCTCGTGCTGCACGGAGAGACGTGCGCGACTTTAAAACTGCGCACCTCGCGCTGCACGGAGAGAGAAGTTTAACTTTAAAACTGTGCAGTTCATGCTGCACGGAGGGACATTTAAAAGTGAAGAAGACGCGCTTGATTTATAACTGCGCAGCTCGCAAGTGAGTGACGTCACAGACCAACTAATCGATAATGAAATTCGTTGACAACTATTTTCATTATCGATAATTATCGATTTTATCGATTAGTTGTTGCAGCCCTAATGTTTACTCTATTTTTTAAAATATTGATGGTGGGGATGCCCGATAAATATTATTTGTTTGTGTTATTATCAGTCCCAAAAAAATTAGGCCGATATATTAAAGCTGATATATTAATTATTTTTTGCAGCGGAACAATTTTAACCACACGCTGCTCACCAGTGTCTTGACTGGTGCCTTCTGCATGATGTCACGTGCCTGCATGTAGCAGTCTATGCACACTGTAAGAGTTTGTGTTAGGGTAGAAATTGCTGTGTCGGATGTGTGAGAGTTATTAACTGTTATTAATACTTTGCAAATATTTAACCAATATATAAAGTATTTAAAATAGCTTGTGATGAAACCTCAAAACTTCGTTGGATCCCTTCTGGCCTGCCCATGGGCTTGGTGCATTTTAAGGGGTTACATATACGAAAAGATAATAGAAATTGAAGGCCAGCTAGAAAAATTAAAACCTCTTCTGAAACTGCTAATTTACTTGAAAAATGATCTAAATGTAGCATTTCCGAAAATAATTTATTAAATGTTGACATTTTGTTCTGCATGATTTCTAGTGGTTTATAATTCTCCATAACACATTTGACTTCCTTTTCTTAATTCTGTAATGTCTAACCTTTCTTTTGTCTTACTTTTATTTTACTTTCTTTCCTCCTCTTTTCTGTTCTTTCTTTGACTTATTTTTTCCCATCTCAGTTGTGTCTTTATTCTTTTGTCTAAATTTCTAGCCTCATTCCATCTTTTCTTTAGTCTTCTACGTTAATTTTCTTAATGCCTTATCAATTTTTTTCCTTCTAAATAATTAATTTATATTTCTATTTTTCTTATTCCATTCTTTGTTTCTGTGTCCGGAATATTTGGTTCAAGAACTATTTGCATTACTAAAGGGGCTTTCCGACCGGATAAGTTCAGGAACAAAGTTCCAGAACGAGTAAATGGGGCTTTTGTTTGTGAACTAAGTATAATTCCGGCCGGTTCCTGCAGTGCGAACAACAAAAAGAAGGTACTTCCGGCAAATCGTCCCAGAACTATGAAATCGTTCCTGCGGTGCGAAAGCCCCATAATACCAGAACAAAACAGACAAAACTACTTACAATACTACAAGTTTCTTCGAAGGAGAGATCTGCTGTTCGTCTACAAATATTTAAAAAAAGATTATTTAATAGCATACACACAACACAGAGCAAACAACACTTGCAAAAGCAAAGAACTTGGGAGTCTGTGGAGCTTACATTATTTCCAATGTTGAATGTTGAAATTCTGTTGCAGAATCTTCTTAAAGGTCTCCTCATACGAGCACTTTCAACAAGTTTGTATGATTTATTAGGGTCTTCATGAAATGTCTGGAACATATATTGCTTAAAAACACTCAATGGCTGTGTAAACAAAACCCTTCTTGCCTTGTCAAAAACAGCTATGCTCACATGCACAGTTTTGGTGCATGTCTCTTTAACTGATAAGGAGTTATTGCGAACCCCACCCCCCTTCTGTCCGGCGTGTCAACACAACACACGTGTTAGTACTGCCATGGCAATGGATTAGCTAAATGTTATTTCCTGAATTCCTCTGCGGTTAGTTTCGTCTTAAACGTCTCAAATCATTCGTCAGGAGACAAATGTCATGATTGGTGAGGAAGAACCCAATTGCAGGACAGCATGGCAGTGAAGGGGTTAACAGAAACGTTTATTTACAAGACAAAAAGGGACAAAGCAAAACACCCACGAGGGGGATAACAGAAAACAAACTGGATAATATACAAGAACATGGGCGTAAATAGACTAAACACTAGACTCACAAAAACTTTGACAAGGATAAAACTAAACTAACACTTACTACAACAAATGATAACAGGAACAAGAGACACGGGAGAAAACGAGGAACATCAGCAAACTCAGTAGCACAGGAACAAGGAACGTAGCACACGGGACACGAGAACAACCACATACAATGCACGAGAACAGGACAAAGAAACAAGAGGGTATTTAAAGGAAAGACAAACAAGGGATAACGAGCAAGGGCAGGTGAGGAACATAAGACACAAGTGGGAGACAATACAGGAAACGAGAGGGGCGGGGCCACAGACAAGACACTAGAAAACACATGGGAAGTAAAAAAAACAAACATCTCATGGGTTCTCACATAAAACAAGGGATCCTGCCGTGATTCTGCTACAAGATCAAAAAAGACATGACCAGATGGGCAGAATCACGACAACAAAAAAATCAGCGCATCCTAATTCCCACTGCAGATCTCAGCGGAATTACATGGATTTTAGCGCTTGTCATTGACATCAACGTTACACACACAACGTGAGAGCTAGTTTGCTGTGATAGATTTTTCAGCCTAATCACGAATGATTTGAGACATTTAAAACGACACTAACCCCAGTGTTTGCCCCTGTTCATTAGCAAAACAAACAGCTTGCCGCAGCTAAACATATTAACGCACATAATGTATTAACATTCAAACAGCTAAACTCCATGTGTCCATCTGCACTTATACAGTCCTGCTCACCATTATTGGCACCCTTGGTAAATATGAGCAAAGAAGGCTGTAAAAATAAATCTGCATTGTTTCTCCTTTTGATCTTTTATTTAAAAAATCTACAATATTCCAACATTTTATTAAAGTAAAACAATTTGAAGTAGGGGGAATATCACATTGAGAATTTTTTTTCTCTATTACACCCTGGCCACAATTATTGGTACCCCTAGAAATTTATGAGTAAAATACCTCCCAAGTATATTCCCATTGATATTTACATGAGTATTTAGTTAACATGGCATTCACATGAAAGTGTGCCAAAACCACATATATCACGTGAAAATTTTGAAATTCATGTTTTTTTTCTTTGTGTAAAGGAAATACCTGATAATGTGACTCATGTTAAGATGACTGCTTAAGTTGATTTTTAGATATATTGTTTGTGGGTAGTTTTTCATTTATGTATGTACATTTAAGATGCAGAAAAGTGCCTAAATGTTATTATTGTTGTCATTGTTATTTATTTACTATATTCAATGTGTTGTGAAATAAATGACAATGGAACATTAATTTGAGCTGAACTTGTTTTATTAGCTTATTAGTTTACTTGGAGAAAACAGTAATACATGACAGTGAAAAATGACTGAAAATTAATCATGACACATGTTAGTGTGCCCCCTAAAAGCATAAGTGGCCCCTGCCTGGCCCCCCCAGTTACAGTAGTCTAGAACCGTCACTGGTTGTGCTGGTTTTCTTCTATTAGTGATGAAAAGTAGGCGGATCTAGAAGGCTTTCCTATATTTTCGAATACTATCCTTCCATGCTGTACGAAATACCTCTAATTTAGTTTTCTTAAAGTTGCACTCCATTTTTCGGGCCGCTTTCTTTAGAGCCTGAGTGCGTTCATTATACCACGATGTAGGACTGAAAACAAACTCACTGGGTTCTTATTTTTCACGTTTTCTGGGTTGCTAGATGCACCGGGGACCCGATTATAGCACTTAAACACAGAAAAAGTGGGGTTTTCATCTGATGTCTCCTTTAAGTTTAGAATCAATGTCTCCCCCTTTGGCTCGGAGATGTCAACGGTCCAGTTCTTGAATAAGTCTTTGCCAGATATAAGACTGAACTCTGCCAGAATCTAAAAAAGTGACAATCAGCAATTACTCAACTCAACTTTATTTATATAGCGCTTTTTACAATTTTCATTGTTACAAAGCAGCTGTACATAAGACATATTGAATATAAGCAAAACAATTAAAGTTGTACCTGCAAAAACAAGAAAAGGTTGAAAACACAGAAGACAAACATACCCACATACAAAACACTCCACACACACAATATGCACACATACTAACACACAAAGACATAGGCACACACACACACGTACACAGACAAGTACGCACACACACACACACACACACACGCTCAGTGAGAGCAAACATTTAAGATAAAGGAGAGAGAAGCACAGGTCAAATATAACAGACTATAAATTCATATATGCAATATTAATTAAGTAAAACTTTAAAATTCTAAAGCGGCCACCCCGGCCAGGCAAAAACAGTATGCAAACGGTGGCGAGGAACCCAAAACTCTAATCGAGAAAAAAAAACCTCAGGAGAACCCAGGCCCAACCAGGGGATTCCAGTTCCCCTCTGGCAAAAGCTGCTGCCTCTGCACAAGCTCCAGAGAGCTTGCACAACAAGGCTAAATAAAATAAATAAACTTACTAATAAAATAAATTATAGTTTAAGATTATCATTAATAATCTAATAGCATTTGAAATTTTGTGGTGAAGACATGTCAGGTGACCGCGTCCTTCTTTATCCAGCTCTATCATCTCAGCTCTGTCAGGTCACCGCTTCCCATTCTCCGCTCTACCATCAGGTCAGGCCATGAACTGCATCCTGCTTGCTGTGGTAACCTTGGAACAATGAGACAAGACTGGCTGAGAGTAGAGTACTGTTCTGCACTCTTTGATGCAACAAGTACATCAGTTGTGTTTTTGGTTCCGGTTGATCTAACTAATGCAGCCTAAACCCTCNAATTAAAGTTGTACCTGCAAAAACAAGAAAAGGTTGAAAACACAGAAGACAGACATACCCACATACAAAACACTCCACACACACAATATGCACACGTACTAACACACATAGACATAGAGACACACACACACACACGGATGCGCACGCACACACACACAACACACACACACGTACGTACACAGACAAGTATGCACACACACACACACACGCTCAGTGAGAGCACACCGTGTTGTCCCTAACCCTAACCGTGTTAAATGTCAAGATCTTCAACGTTATTTCTCATGATTTGAGACAATTCGGGCAGATTATCGAGAAACGCATCTTTGGTAGTTGAAGTTATTGTTCTACCATATTTGTAACAATGAGTTTTATTTGCAGCCGTAGGCCAGTGAAGCAAACATAATACCAGATAATGATCCGAAATGTCTTCACTCTGCTGAAGGATTTTAACGTCGTCCACATTTATACCGTAAAACAGTATTAAATCTAAAGTATGATTACGAAGGTGAGTGGGTCCTGACACATGTTGACTAACGCCCATGGAATTAAGAGTGTCTTTGAAAGCCATTCCTAAGGAATCTGTAACGTTATCAATTAAGCAATCAATTTTCACTGAAATGTAAAAGTATGAATTACTTTTTATGCTCTTTTATTTCTATAGAACAAGTTAATGACACAATATGAACCCAATACAATACAATATTTCCTAACCTGACTCTTCATAAAGAGTGCTGGCCACCTTTCCACTGTATCCTTTACAGCAGGTTCCCTCTCCATCAGTTCTTTTCTACTGTAGTGTTTCAACATCTGAGCCCTCAACAAGCAGAATTTACACTTCCACTCCATGAGTTTAAGTCCTCCAAATTAAACATACACAAAACAAAACAGGAAAAATTAATTACAATTAATAATGACTTATTCATGGAACAATCATAATTCATAAATAGCATCACGTGCAAAGTGAGCTGCGTGGTTTTTACATATCAATATTGAGGCCCCACACACTTACCACGGATTAGAATAGTTTACAAACTGTACATAAAATCAAATATTCAATGAAAATCTACGTTTGTAATTTAGTTTGTTAGTCACTGGTCTGAAATGGCGGTTAAAGAGTAAGTTACTAGACGGAAAAATAGCTGCCTCTTCATCTATCCGCGTAATGAGCGTAATCCTTTTTTACTTAACTTATTTTGCTCAATACAATGATGACTAAATACATGATTAGAGTGAGATTTATAAGAAGGTCACCACCATACCTAATTGTGCTGCCAGATCCTGAAGACGTGAAGTTCTTCGTCTCTGCCTCTCTGTCTTCCATCAGCTACGGTTACCTGTGCTAGCATGTGCACTTTCGCGTTGCACATGCTCACGCGCATAGACTCTGCCACGTGAGATCAAAAATGTGTTGAAGACGTTACTCAACTCAACTCAACTTTATTTATAAAGCGCTTTTACAATTTTCATTGTTACAAAGCAGCTGTACATGAGACATATTGACTATAAGCAAAATAATTAAAGTTGTACCTGCAAAAACAAGAAAAGGTTGAAAACACAGAAGACAGACATACCCACATACAAAACACTCCACACACACAATATGCACACGTACTAACACACATAGACATAGAGACACACACACACACACGGATGCGCACGCACACACACACAACACACACACACGTACGTACACAGACAAGTATGCACACACACACACACACGCTCAGTGAGAGCACACCGTGTTGTCCCTAACCCTAACCGTGTTAAATGTCAAGATCTTCAACGTTATTTCTCATGATTTGAGACAATTCGGGCAGATTATCGAGAAACGCATCTTTGGTAGTTGAAGTTATTGTTCTACCATATTTGTAACAATGAGTTTTATTTGCAGCCGTAGGCCAGTGAAGCAAACATAATACCAGATAATGATCCGAAATGTCTTCACTCTGCTGAAGGATTTTAACGTCGTCCACATTTATACCGTAAGACAGTATTAAATCTAAAGTATGATTACGAAGGTGAGTGGGTCCTGACACATGTTGACTAATGCCCATGGAGTTAAGAGTGTCTTTGAAAGCCATTCCTAAGGCATCTGTAACGTTATCTACGTGGATGTTAAAGTCACCAACGACAAGGAGTCTATCTGCGGCCAGTACTAGTTCTGATAAGAACCCACCAAATTCTTTAATAAAATCTGTGTGGTGCCCTGGAGGCCTATATACAATAGCTAGAATCAATTTAAAAAGTGTTTTATCTTTAGTATTAGGTGTTGAAACATGAAGAACCATGACTTCAAAAGAATTATATTTAGAGTTCGACTTCTGGGAAATGCTAAGAGAGTTATTGTAAAGTGCTGCGACACCTCCCCCTCTGCCTTTTAGACGAGGCTCGTGTTTATAATAATAATCTTGGGGGACAGATTCATTTAAAGCAATATAATCATCTGGTTTTAGCCATGTTTCTGTCAAACAGAGCATGTCTATTTTATGATCTGTTATCATATCGTTAACAAAAAGTGCTTTATTAGAGAGAGATCTAATATTTAGCAATCCGAGTCGTAACAGTTGATTATCTGTATTTTGTTCATGTTTAGTTTGTTTAACGTTTATTAAATTACTTTCAAGAGGTTTACGCATTATTTTATGTTTGCTAATCCGGGGGACAGACACAGTCTCTATTTTGTGATGTTTGGGAGAACGGATTACTACATGTTGTACATTTTGTGTATTCTGCGACGTGAGACGGCAAGCAGACAGTTGGTTAAGCCATACTGTCTGCTCCCTGACCTGGGCCCCAGCGAGTCAAGTTTTAGCATTAGCATTAAGACTTTTTGCCATATTTCTAGACAGGATGGAAGTCCCAGCCCAGGAGGGATGGAGACCATCTCGTTTCAACAGGTCAGGTCTGCCCTCAAAACTCTTCCAGTTATTTATAAAAACTATATCATTCTGCAGGCACCACTCAGACAACCAGCCATTTAGTGATGATAATCTGCTATAAATCTCATCACCACGATAAGCAGTGAGGGGGCCAGAGAATATTACAGTGTCTGACATCATGCTTGCGAGCTCACACACCTCTTTAATGTTATCTTTTGTGATCTCCGATTGACGGAGTCGAACATCATTTGTGCCGACGTGAATGACAATCTTACTGAATTTACGATTAGCCTTAGCCAGCACATTTAAATTTGACTTGATGTCAGGCGCTCTGGCTCCCGGTAAACATTTGACTATGGTGGCTGGTGCCTCTATGTTAACGTTCCGAACAATAGAATCACCGATAACTAGGGCACTTTCAGCAGGTTTCTCAGTCGGTGCGTCACTGAGCGGGGCAAACCTGTTCGAGACTGTAATCGGAACGGTCGAGTGATGTTTTGTCCTGCGACTACGCCGTCTCACAGTCACGAAGTTTCCCAGCTGCGGAGGATTTTCAACCGGAACCGAGCTGTGTGCGCTAATGTTGCTCGCATCCAAAGTGTTTTCTATCGTCGTTAAACTCTTACTATCCTCAGATAAAGATTGGATGCGAGACTCTAATTCTAAGATCTTCTCTGTCAGCCTAACTATTTCCCTGCATTTATCGCATATAAAGCCCTCGCAGCTGACAGAGAAGGCTAAGCTAAACATATGACATGAGGTGCAAGTAACAATAATAGGAATAGAAGCCATAACTCACCGGATTTGAAGTGCAATTCCAACTTACCAAGGTTGCTCGATGGATCGTAGTATACTCGCTTAAAAAGAGAAACAGTTAGCACACAAGACAAACCAGAGGCAAGATGATATTCCACAGCGTGAACAGAAAGCAAGCTAACACGCTATTGCTATGCTAACGGCGTTAAGTTAACTATCACTTTTGGTTTAGACTCTTCCAAGTAAATAACAGGAACAGGGTTATTGAGATATCAGGATAAGTTAGCAACGACAATAATAATTAACGATAATAAAATACACTAATATTAGAGCGAAGTGGTAAGCGCACTGATACAAACAAGCCGCCGGCAGCGATGCAGCAGAAAGACAGTTACAAAAACAGTACAATACATAAATGCATATTACGTTTCGTTCTATGCTGGAACTTAATTACAGAAGCCCTATAACATATTTTATTACATATTTTAGTTGTATTCACTATGGAATGTATTATTTTTAATAACAGCTTGGCACCATGATATTGGTAAACAGGCACCTTTAGTACGACTCACTCAATGCTCTAAAGTACAGTGTACTTAAATTGTTTAGTTTAACTCTTGAATCCTCCTAAAAGTTCATACAACACAACATAATCAAGTAAAATCAACTTGATTTTTCTCAAATTTGTTGGTACCCTTACAGCTTATTGAAATAATGCTTCATTCCTCCTGAAGAGTGATGAAATTAAAAGCTATTGTATCATGTATACTTGCATGTCTTTGGTATGTCATAGAATAAAGCAAAGAAGCTGTGGAAAGAGATGAATTATTGCTTATTCTACAAAGATATTCTAAAATGGCCCAGACACATTTGTTGGTATCCCTTAGAAAAGATAATACATAATTGGATTATAGTGATATTTCAAACTAATTAGTTTGTTTAATCAGTATCTCACATGTATCCAATCTTATAATCAGTCATTCAGCCTATTTAAACGGAGAAAAGTAGTCACTGTGCTGTTTGCTATCATTGTGTGCAGCACACTGAACATGGACCAGAGAAAGCAAAGGATAGAGTTGTCTGAGGAGCTCAGAAATGAAATAATAGACAAGCATGGTACAGGTGAAGGCTACAAGACCATCTCCAAGCAGCTCGGTGTTCCTGTGAACAGTTGCAAATATTATTAAGAAGTTTAAGGTCCATGGAATTGTACCCAACCTCCCTGGGTGCGGCCGCAAGAGTAAAATCGACCCAAGATTGAACAGAAGGATAGTGCGAATGGTAGAAAAAGAACCAAGGATAACTGCCAAAAAGATACAAGCTAAACTCCAAGGTTAAGGTACGTCAGTTTCTGATCGCACCATCCGTCGCTTTTTGAGCAAAAGTGGGATCCATGGAAGACCCAGGAGGACTCCACTTTTGAAAGAAAAACATAAAAAAGCCAGACTTGAATTTGCTAAAATTCATATTGACCAGCCACAATCCTTCTGGGAGAATGTCCTTTGGACAGATGAGTCAAAACTGGAGCTTTTTGGCAAGTCACTTCAGCTCTATGTTCACAGACGAAAAAATCAAGCTTTCAAAGTGAACACCATACCTAAAGTGAAACATGGAAGAGGCTCGGTTATGTTTTGGGGCTGCTTTGCTGCATCTGGCACAGGGTGCCTTGAATCTGTGCAGGGCACAATGAAATCTCAAGACTATCAAGGCATTCTGGAGCGAAACGTACTGCCCATTGTCAGAAAGCTCTGTCTCAGTCGCAGGTCATGGGTCCTCCAACAGGATAATGACCCAAAACACACAGCTAAAATCACCCAAGAGTGGATAAGAACAAAACATTGGACTATCCTGTAGTGGCCTTCTATGAGTCCTGATCTGAATCCTATCGAACATGCAACATTGCAGTCTGGAGAAGGCACCCATTAAACCTGAGACAACGGTGTCATGTGATTCGTTAGTGTTACAAGGTCTCAGGTGTGAATGGGGAGCAGGTGTGTTAAATTTGGTGTTATCGCTCTCACTCTCTCATACTGGTCACTGGAAGTTCAACATGGCACCTCATGGCAAAGAACTCTCTGGCATCTGAAAAAAGAATTGTTGCTCTACATAAAGATGGCCTAGGCTATAAGAAGATTGCCAAGACACTGAAACTGAGCTGCAGCACGGTGGCCAACACCATACAGCGGTTTAACAGGACAGGTTCCATTTTGAACAGGCCTCGCCATGGTCGACTAAAGAAGTTGAGTGCATGTGCTCAGCGTCATATCCAGTGGTTGTCTTTGGGAAATAGACATATGAGTGCTGCCAGCATTGCTAAAGAGGTTGAAGGGGTGGGGGGTCAGCCTGTCAGTGCTCAGACCATACGCCGCACACTGCATCAAATTGGTCTGCATGGCTGTCATCCCAGAAGGAAAGCCTTACTAGCCAGCAAACGCAGAGGGGTGGGGCAGGAACCATTCAAAAGATCCTGCAGACACATACCCTGCTTGTCCCCACAGACCCTGGCCAGAAACATGACAGCTGTCACCACTAGATGCTGTCACCCTGAACACTGCAAGAGTCCACAACAAACTCCTACCTGCAAAACACTGACTCTTAGGCAGGAACACTGCCCAGTGTGACCACACAAGACAGATCACCTGCTTAGGATCACCTCCAGCCTAGAGGACCACAGCATCCTATGCCAGCAGTTAGAAACTGTCAAAGCGGATTACAGCAGCTACAACACCTCTGCTACAGCCAGCATCTGAGCCTACATGAGAGGACGGAACAGGCCGAAAGGAAAGAAGACTTAAGCGCTACGGCCTTCTTCCACCAAGATCACCTGATATCTGCGGAACTCAGCCCATAAGACCTACAGAGAACATAGCGCTGCCTCCATAAAGACTGTTTAAATCTTGCCTATCTCTGCACATCACAAAGAACTGGCACCACAGCAGCAGATCTTCAGCAGAGACTAGCAGATGTTACAGCCTGTCGGGAACAGCCAAGCACCAGACAGGATGCCCTGAGACAACATGGAGCTGACCACTTTCGTCGGACACGAAAGACGGCGCCCCGTGGAAACCCAGCTGGCAACCTAGGAGCCACAGACCTGTTACGGCCCAACAGGTCAGAGAACATCAAAGGAGAACATCAATGGAGCTGATTCCACAAGAAACCTCAACAGGAGGATGTAAAAATCCAAATCAAACTCTTTTCAACCACGAGTGGCATGAGAAACGAATAACCCTCATGAAGGCCCTCCTACTGAGAAAACGTCCAGATCTCTGCAACCCGCTTGTTGACCACAGAGACGCTCATCCTAACACAAGATGAGCATGGCACCCAGACCGCATCTCAGCAGACGGCTGACTACCCAGAACAAGCCGAGACACACACACGCGGCCATCAACTGAGGTATGACTGAAGTATGACGAGGAGTTCCCACACTCCTGACCAGAAGCTCCACAAGCATGTACACCCCATGTACATATCACGGATGGACACACGCCCTCTCTTTACCAGCAAAGACCTGCTGAATTGTTTTGAGCCTCTAAGAGACTTTAACCATTACAAAAGAATTGGGCTCAAGTACGGGAACTTCCGCTTTCCAGCCAGCCAACTCGTCTGAAATGCATTGCCAGGTCACAAAAGTTAGGCATGACATCTCAGCTGGTCGCGAGAACTCAGTCTCAAGGTTGAACCAGCCGACGACCCAAACGTTTCCTGCCCTTACCTGCCAAAGGCACATCACCAAGTGACATGATGATAGCAGGCACCATACAGGAACTAGGGGAGATATCTCAGACATCAGCTTTGCACTGTTCGCACGCTCTCCACGACAACACCAGCATCAGACATTTCCTCTTCTGTCAAGTGCGCGCAGTTTCCATTGGACTCATGCCTGTCAACCATGGCCATGGCCCAGGACACCCGTGCGTTGAACTTAAAATGGAATGACCAATGCTGAACCTGCTACTTACTGGTTCTCGCAAACCTCACAGCACCATGGGGGGCCCTGTCAAGTGCGAGAACTTTCTACTAGACTTGAACAGCCCAGAGCTTTGCACTCTGGTGAATAAATGAGACTGTAGCACCTGCATTCACCAAAAGGGGTCACTGTTCAGCTTAACACACAGTGTGACCAAGCCTTCAACCACACATATTCAATGGAATATGTGGAGCATGGCCCACTCTGGAAGCCACATCCCCCTTTTACTGAATACGTCATCTTTTGCAGCGTGCATACTGTACAAGTGAGTACATTTACCAAAGATTTTGAACAATGTCTTTATGAAGAGAATGACAGCGGGTTACCACTCCAAGGAGATGGACCACGCCCTGCACCTGCCATCAACTGCCAGTGCTAGAGCTGCTCTTCACAAAACACAATGATGCAGAACTAATGTCAACTATGTGACCCCACTCACAGAACCACATGACATTACATCCCAAGCTAGCTGCATCCTGGGCTACACAGAACACCACCTACAAGGTTCGTGAACTGTTAAAAGAACTGCCCACTCATGTAAATGAGCGCTCAAGACTGTGCCATGTACACACCAAATGGCACCTGTGCTTCACCACTTGCCTGATCTACCCTTGCTGAATGGAGTTCCATCTGAAAGCTGGACTTGCCAAACACTGCCTTAACACTGGTCTACACTGACAACGTGACCAGAAAGAAAGGGGGGTAGCCAAGCACCAGCAGAACACGGCTCTTACCACAGCCCGAGGTCAGACGGCACCACCACAACTCCAACTCCAAGAGACTCCAACCTTGTCACGCCCTACACCACTCAACAGTACTTCAATGAAAGACACCGTAGCGTGACACCTGCTTTTGCCCAGCAATCACTGCAGAAAATGTGAAGGACAGAGACCATGCTGCACCCGGCAAGCTTCACAAGGGGAACGTGATGTGAGTGACAAGATTGGGTATCATAACTTTGCCCAGCTACGGGAGATGTGGGGGGGGGGTTAGCTAGACAACGCCACTCCCCATGACACAGCACTACAGGCATTTGCATGGAAGCCAATCATGCCATCCCACCTGCTGTTTCATCCAGGACTGCTGCTGTGCATCTCCAATGGAGACAGGAAACACCCGAACCAACCTGTTGCAGGAACCAGCAAACAGGTGCAGGGCTGCTCTCCCTTGATGTCCAAGCAGGATGGAAAAGATGAAAAGGTACCCAAGTTGAGACAATGCCCAACCACTGGGGAACATTGTCTGCCTGTATGTCGAGATGCTGGAGACCAATAGGAACCGCCAGTCATCCTGCCATCATGATCCAACTGTCCATCGTCAGCTGAAGTTTACACTCGAACTTCAGCTCCCGAAAAGGGGGAATATGTAGAGAATTTAGCATAAGCCAAATGGCCGGAGTCATTGAAAGAAGAGCCATCAACCCCCTCCACTCCCCTTTCTCCTGTTTTCTTGATACCATTATCAAAAGACCAGAGTCAAAACCTAGCTCCAGGGGTCTGAGTTTAGGTTGGTGCTCTCATTGAAAGTGTGGATAACCCCCTTTTGTTTCTCTGTGGGATATTTTACGACTCCTAAGCTTCAAAGCAGAGGGGAGAAGTCTCTTTGTCTCATCTGAAACTTAACATCTGAGGCTAACCAGAGAAACTTCTCTGACAAATAGGAACTTGTGTGATTCAACTGTCCTTTTCTATAAATATATCTAAATATCTAGGTTATATGTTGTCGCTCTTGCCATTTTTAAATAATCTGTAATTGTTAAATACGCAAGTTGATTCAGGCTTTGTTTGTATTCGTACTGCTGAATGAATCATGTCTTGATGCACTTCAAACCTTAGCATATTTGATATGTAAATGTTTGTTAGAATAGCTGCGTTAAGTCGGTGCCTCTTTGTTAAATATGATTTTTATCTTATGACTCTCTCTCTCTCTCTCTCTCTCACTCTCTCTCTTTCTCTCTCCGCGCTTCCTAGCGCATTTGTGTTTCATGTATTTGTTTGTTTTATGCGATCGTCATTGTTTTTTTACCATGTAGAGTAGAGTTTAATAAACAACCATATATATTCATTTGTGATGGGTTTTCTGTATACACGCTCACAAGCTTGGTCCCTTTTACTGTGTTTCGATTTACGCTACCTTTGCTCTAAATCCTGTTTGGTAAAGTCACGTTACTTATGGCCATGAGATAATGTACAGTATATAATATCATTGAGGCATTCGCTGGACGAATGCATACAAGTATTGTTATGCTTTATATTACTAATCAGAGACCGTAAAATATGTATATTTGATCACGATTATTATAAGTATTTTCCTTTGAGCTAAACTAATTCCTTGACTGAAATTGATGTTTTAGATAACTAATTTCATAGATGTGATCTTGAAAGATCTGGTGGAGAACCATATTTGGTGAGCTTTGCTCATCAATATAATAACATTAGCTAAAACCACTACATTTAACATGGGTGTGTGATTTTCAAGTGTCTGTGAGTGTCTGAGAGTTGGTGTTTAGAGTTATAGTCCAATAGCAGGGCTCTAGACTAACTTTTTGCACTGGTTGCACTGGTGCGCCTCTTAGGTGCACTAGCACAAAAGTTAGGTGCACCCAAATGTTCGACCGCATCGCATTTAACAATTTTTTTTAAATCGCTGTCCATATAGGCAATATTGACTTGTAAATGATTAACTATCAATCTGGTCAACATAAAGTTATTTATTTGAAGCACAATTCTACAAGAAAGCAGGGCTCTAGACTAACACTTGAGAGAGGTGGCACTGGTGCTACCAAGTTATTCAGTGGCACCAGCCCTTAATTTGATAACACCAGAGTCGTGGGGTGAGGTAAGAAAAAATAATCACTAAAACTTCATTAAAATGTGTTTAATACATTAATAAATCAATTAGAAATTAATACAAATCATTGTTTATGATTGAATTATTTTTGTTGTATATGTAAACTCTCTTCCAACACTTTACCATATTTAAAGCACATCTTTCTTAAATCTACTTTCATTCTTTATTTGTTGTGAACGACTCCTATTAGAGAACACAATTCCTTTAATATCAGTGAATGTTTTTGGGCCCGTCCGTTGTTGTTTGATGAACATTATAAACAGAGATCTTTATTGTGCTGCTGCCCCTTTAAGAGCTCCCGCAATATACTGGAACACGTGTTTTGTTTCCCAACTGTTTGGTCACGAAACAAACTGAATAGGTTTACAAGGTACAAGGTACTGAATACAAGGTTTCTGTTAATATGGGAATTTTTAGGTTATTTTGTGTTAATATGTCCGTTTCAGAGTAAGAAGGCGTGAAAGAGAACTCCGTTTAGTATTTTGTGCTCTGACTCTCTGGGCGCGCGCATATCTCAAACAACCCGCGAGACCTGAAGGCTTTTAGTGATTATTCTTCATGAAAGCTACATTGATACACGTTTGGTTTCTATCAATAGCGACTTACAAATAAATAGTTTTTAGCGTGATGTACAGTATAATGTTTTGTATGCTTTGCAGTATTGTTAGAGAACTTTATACAATAGTTTAGTGCATAAAGTTTAAACACATGTTTCCTGCATTAGCTTCACATGCATACAATACTTGCAACACATTTCGTTATCTTTGCTGTTTTGTACCTTAGCAGGGGAAATTCTTGTATTCTTCACTCGTCTGCTCTTTCGGTCCTTCGCCTCTTACCCATAACCCGCGAATTACGTCTTTGGGGGCGGGGGCACTGATAGATAAGTGAATGGTTGAAGGAGGGGAGACGAAAATGAGTGACTGAATGTGCAGCTTGCGCAATATAACATTTCTGCGCATTAAATTTATAATACGCAAAAATTATATATTGATCAGTTTGACAGTCGCACCGGTGCGACCATTAAGAAAAACTTGTCGCACTGGCAGGAAAATTTGTCACAAAATGAGACCATTTAGTCACAGTCTAGCGTGTCAGAGCATTGGTTATGATTTTCGGACGGATCAGGCCTTAATTTAACATTCTTAACGAAAAAGTTGTCAATCGTTCTTTTCATCTTCTCTCATAATCCGCGGCTACATCCACTCTGTTTATCTGACGGGCCTAGGCTACTCACCTCTCTCTGTCTGACTGCAGCACAGCATTTTCAAACGTACACACACGTACAGGAATATCTGGACCACGGCCAATCAGAGGGGGGTCCGCCCTTCACTATCTCTGATTGGTTTAGACCACGATATGGGCCTAATGTGTCTGTTGTTGAACCACAGGGAGACTTTCGCAGAGACATTTTTTTCCCTCGAACGGCTGGTCGTACCGGTGCGACCTCAGATTTTTTTAATCGTACCATTGAGAAATTAGGTCGCACGTGCGACCAAATTGGTCGCACTCTAGAGCCCTGAATAGACTGTACCTGGTTCACTTGAGAAATTTCACCGATCTGTAGCATTCCAAGTTATTTGCCTGTTAAATAAAAAAAATACTTTTTGATATGATATGCAAAACTTGATTCATAATATGATAGTATCACAATATTTTGAACAATACTGTGATTTGAATTACTGAGATTGAAATAGCTTATTTTTTGTTCAAAACATAAACAGTTTTCAAAAACAATTTTTGTTACACATACAACTTTAAAAAATGAAAGAAAAGAAATCATGGAAAATCATTAAACGAATGACAGCTTATGGTAACAACATTCAAGAAAGTTGTTTAAGCTTCTGCGTAAAATGGGTATAAAAGGGGAAATCTAGCTCAAATCCCCATTAGAAAATCATAAAGGTGATGTACTAAAATAGAAAAATATATTTATTTAGAAAAAAATAAAGTAAATAACAAAAATAAATTAGTTGGATCTTTTTATAATAATCACACAACAATACAAAAACTTTTTCACCTTTTGTGCTTAATCCTGTTCTGTACACACACAGTTCACTAATTTATTGGAGTGACAACCACATTCTACTACCGGATCAATTCCCAAAACAACCTGGTCTCATAAGAAATGCGCACCTCTGTACACTTTTTGCAGCATCACAAAATACTTACCATCATTTACTTATTGCTACAGTTTTGAGACACAAAAGTCCACTGGGGGCGCTAAAGAGAAGAACTGTATTGGTCCGCTAGAGCAGTGGTTCTCAAACTTTTCAGACCAAGTACCACCTTTAATAAAATTTGTTGTTCCAAGTACCACCTAATGACCGGCATTGAAAATCGCATGAATAATAACTAAAATCAATATTAGAGCTGAGAATCTTTACTTGCCTCATGATTAGATTCACCTCGTCCTCCAATAATGTATAACACTTTTTAATAATACAAACACTTATTTTTATTTAAGCTGTTTTCAGACTAAAGAACATGTTTTTTTCCCTTTTTTCAAGTTAGTCAGCAGTAATTGTGGACACAAAACACTTTTCTGTAGTGCACTGTAAACAGGGCTTTGCAAATGACTCTTATGGGGGATTTATTAACTTTGTGGGGACTTGCAGAAAGACTACAAACCTATATTAAAGACAATGTGGAAATAATATTTAACTGTCACGGACACGCCAGGCTCCACCCCACTTCCACACTCACACTCACCAGAATTCTAGCCAGCACTGCACCAAGCACTATATAAGTCAGCCACTTCCACAGCCACATTGTCCGGTCTCAATATAGTGTGTTTCGACTTACCTGGATTCCTGTACTTACCTCCGTGTCTCCAGCGATCTCCCAGTGTTCTCCTACTGACTCCTTGTGTTCCGCTGTGAACTCCCAGTGCTTTAGATACCTCCTGTTATCCCCTGGATTCCCAGTGTTCCCCAAACCTGATAATGCCATTTACTGTCAACAGTGACGTAATGGTTCACACACCGTCGGCAATTTTTGATTTCTTTCACTGTGCGCAGCCGGTCCGGATCTGAGTTTTATGGCAGCTGGAGATGGGGATCGCTTTCGAGTCTGTTCTTTGGTCGTGGAACGCTTGGAATAATTGCACTTTTTGAATGAACAGCATATGTAGTTGTATCTTCCTGTTACGTGTTGTGTTTTATATTGAATAATATACAAACCGTTAGGTTAGGTGCAGGGTCGGGTTACATGCTCTTAAATAAATACTATGTCTGCTTACATTCAAAATCATTACACACCGATATAATATAATATGGTGTTGTTAACGTTACTGTTGTTGGAAATTGTGATACTGGGTTGCAATATGTACCTGATGGTACGTATTTTGTGGTGCTGCAAAAAGTGTATAGAGGTAAGTATTTCCTATGAGACCAGGTTGCCGAAGAAAGCTGGTAGTGACAGACAGTGACAGTTTCTGTGTTTTTGGTGTGTTATAAGTTGCCCATGCATGTATTAGACAAGTAAAATTGCACAAATGAAAGTGTGGGAACAAAAGATGCATTCTATCTAAAAGCTAATGCTCAACGAAATGTGCAATGTAGCGTTACATTATATAATCACACTCTTATTCATATAAAGGCCTTTAAACTATTTAGATGCGATTTGAAATGGTTGTATTGACACGTCCAGTATAGATTGACAGCTTCTGGCTGTGGAACACGGCTCAACGCAATGTGACAGCGGTCGTCTGGTGTACACGGGCTAAAGGCTGCGTCAGAATCTGTCAGACATAATGATGAATAATTAAATTATAGTACGATTAATCGCGATTACATTTTTTTATCTACAAACCCGATTCCAAAAAAGTTGGGACACTGTACAAATTGTGAATAAAAAGGAATGCAATAATTTACGAATCTCATAAACTTATATTTTATTCACAATAGAATATAGATAACATATCAAATGTTGAAAGTGAGACATTTTGAAATGTCATGCCAAATATTGGCTCATTTTGGATTTCATGAGAGCTACACATTCCAAAAAAGTTGGGACAGGTAGCAATAAGAGGCCGGAAAAGTTAAATGTACATATAAGGAACAGCTGGAGGACCAATTTGCAACTTATTAGGTCAATTGGCAACATGATTGGGTATAAAAAGAGCCTCTCAGAGTGGCAGTGTCTCTCAGAAGTCAAGATGGGCAGAGGATCACCAATTCCCCCAATGCTGCGGCGAAAAATAGTGGAGCAATATCAGAAAGGAGTTTCTCAGAGAAAAATTGCAAAGAGTTTGAAGTTATCATCATCTACAGTGCATAATATCATCCAAAGATTCAGAGAATCTGGAACAATCTCTGTGCGTAAGGGTCAAGGCCGGAAAACCATACTGGATGCCCGTGATCTTCGGGCCCTTAGACGGCACTGCATCACATACAGGAATGCTACTGTAATGGAAATCACAACATGGGCTCAGGAATACTTCCAGAAAACATTGTCGGTGAACACAATCCACCGTGCCATTCGCCGTTGCCGGCTAAAACTCTATAGGTCAAAAAAGAAGCCATATCTAAACATGATCCAGAAGCGCAGCGTTTTCTCTGGGCCAAGGCTCATTTAAAATGGACTGTGGCAAAGTGGAAAACTGTTCTGTGGTCAGACGAATCAAAATTTGAAGTTCTTTTTGGAAAACTGGGACGCCATGTCATCCGGACTAAAGAGGACAAGGACAACCCAAGTTGTTATCAGCGCTCAGTTCAGAACCTGCATCTCTGATGGTATGGGGTTGCATGAGTGCGTGTGGCATGGGCAGCTTACACATCTGGAAAGGCACCATCATGCTGAAAGGTATATCCAAGTTCTAGAACAACATATGCTCCCATCCAGACGTCGTCTCTTTCAGGAGACCTTGCATTTTCCAACATGACAATGCCAGACCACATACTGCATCAATTACAACATCATGGCTGCGTAGAAGAAGGATCCGGGTACTGAAATGGCCAGCCTGCAGTCCAGATCTTTCACCCATAGAAAACATTTGGCGCATCATAAAGAGGAAGATGCGACAAAGAAGACCTAAGACAGTTGAGCAACTAGAAGCCTGTATTAGACAAGAATGGGACAACATTCCTATTCCTAAACTTGAGCAACTTGTCTCCTCAGTCCCCAGACGTTTGCAGCTGTTATAAAAAGAAGAGGGGATGCCACACAGTGGTAAACATGGCCTTGTCCCAACTTTTTTGAGATGTGTTGATGCCATGAAATTTAAAATCAACTTATTTTTCCCTTAAAATGATACATTCTCTCAGTTTAAACATTTGATATGTCATCTATGTTGTATTCTGAATAAAATATTGAAATTTGAAACTTCCACATCATTGCATTCTGTTTTTATTCACAATTTGTACAGTGTCCCAACTTTTTTGGAATCGGGTTGTAGATGAACATACATTATAACCTTCAATGCCAAATCATAAAAGTATGATATTAATTCCAAATTTAAATGACATGTCAATAAATGTTTTTATAACTGTCAAATATCATGGAGAAAGTATTTGATAAATACAAGTAATTTGCTTGAAATCTACACTTGAGAGAACTTGGATGCTGTAAGTAACTTGCTTTAAAATGTTGACCAGTCTAGGCTTTATATCAGAGGATGAATTTGAAACTTAAATATGCTGAACATTTTTCAGATATAACTATCGAAAGCAAAACGGCTTGCATAATTACTGAAATCACGTATTCAAGAGTCTGATGATTGTACGCTTTGAGTACTCATGAGGGGAAGCACCTTGTCTTGGTGTGTGTGTGTGTGTGTGTGTGTGTGTGTGTGTGTGTGTGTGTGTGTGTGTGTGTGTGTGTGTGTGTGTGTGTGTGTGTGTGGCGTTCATGTTTGTATATCCCGGTGGGGACCTAAACCTGAATACACACCAACACATGGGGACTCGTGTCACCGTGGGGACCAAAATTGAGGTCCCCAGGGCAAAAAAGCTAATAAATTGTACAGAACAATATTTTTTACAAATCTAAAAATGCAAAAAGTGTTCTATGATTTTAGGTTAGATAGGGTAGGTAGGGGATAGAATATACAGTTTGTACAGTATAAAAACATTACGCCTATGGACTGTCCCACTGATATACACTCACCTAAAGGATTATTAGGAACACCATACTAATACGGTGTTTGACCCCCTTTCGCCTTCAGAACTGCCTTAATTCTACGTGGCATTGATTCAACAAGGTGCTGAAAGCATTCTTTAGAAATGTTGGCCCATATTGATAGGATAGCATCTTGCAGTTGATGGAGATTTGTGGGATGCACATCCAGGGCACGAAGCTCCCGTTCCACCACATCCCAAAGATGTTCTATCGGGTTGAGATCTGGTGACTGTGGGGGCCATTCTAGTACAGTGAACTCATTGTCATGTTCAAGAAACCAATTTGAAATGATTCGAGCTTTGTGACATGGTGCATTATCCTGCTGGAAGTAGCCATTAGAGGATGGGTACATGGTGGTCATAAAGGGATGGACATGGTCAGAAACAATGCTCAGGTAGGCCGTGGCATTTAAACGATGCCCAATTGGCACTAAGGGGCCTAAAGTGTGCCAAGAAAACATCCCCCACACCATTACACCACCACCACCAGCCTGCACAGTGGTAACAAGGCATGATGGATCCATGTTCTCATTCTGTTTACGCCAAATTCTGACTCTACCATTTGAATGTCTCAACAGAAATCGAGACTCATCAGACCAGGCAACATTTTTCCAGTCTTCAACTGTCCAATTTTGGTGAGCTCGTGCAAATTGTAGCCTCTTTTTCCTATTTGTAGTGGAGATGAGTGGTACCCGGTGGGGTCTTCTGCTGTTGTAGCCCATCTGCCTCAAGGTTGTGCGTGTTGTGGCTTCACAAATGCTTTGCTGCATACCTCGGTTGTAACGAGTGGTTATTTCAGTCAAAGTTGCTCTTCTATCAGCTTGAATCAGTCGGCCCATTCTCCTCTGACCTCTAGCATCAACAAGGCATTTTCGCCCACAGGACTGCCGCATACTGGATGTTTTTCCCTTTTCACACCATTCTTTGTAAACCCTAGAAATGGTTGTGCGTGAAAATCCCAGTAACTGAGCAGATTGTGAAATACTCAGACCGGCCCGTCTGGCACCAACAACCATGCCACGCTCAAAATTGCTTAAATCACCTTTCTTTCCCATTCTGACATTCAGTTTGGAGTTCAGGAGATTGTCTTGACCAGGACCACACCCCTAAATGCATTGAAGCAACTGCCATGTGATTGGTTGATTAGATAATTGCATTAATGAGAAATTGAACAGGTGTTCCTAATAATCCTTTAGGTGAGTGTATATGTATAATATGCCATAATACCAGACGTGTGTGTGTGTGGTCACACGTCTTCTTTTCAAGGGATTTTTTACTTTTTCTGGTTTGCTACCATTTTACCCCTGTCTATCTCTATCCATTTATTCTGCATTAAGCTGCACCTTTTAATAGTTTTCATATGTGTTAATACCAGACACCAGTTGTCCGTTTTTCATTCTCAGTAAAATAGTCAACTTTTAATTATATTGTAATATATTGTTTGATACTCTTTTGTTTGATTTAATACTGAAGTATTGAATGCAATTTCTCATCTGGGAATGATTTGTTTTTCATCGTTTGTTGCTGTCCATGTAATGATGTAATGCTACCATCACAATATCTTTTTAAATGTTGTTATAAACAATCATATAATTAGGGCTGCAACTAACGATTATTTTGATAATCGATTAGTTGGACGTTTTTTCTGATTAATTGGATAAAACGTTTAATGAGATATTTTGTTTAATTAGATCTCTAAATAAGAGATGGGAATAGTATACACAACTGAACTCATTAGCCTTCTCCCAAAATGTTGTGGATGTCTCCCTAATTAACACACCAAGGCTGATGAGTTGATTCAGGTGTGTCATATTAGAAGCAACTGACAATAGTCTCTTCCAAATGTAGGAGGGAGGGGACGGTTGGTAGGAAATATTTTTTTTGTAGTATGAATGTGAGATATTTGTCATTCAAATGTAGTGAAGTACAGTAAAAAGTATTCAGAAAAAATGATACTTAAGTATAGTACAGATAGGCCTACTCAAAAAGTAAATTTACTTTGTTACTTCCCAACTTAATAAACCCCCAAATCAGGGTATTTAGCCACAAATTGGGTTTTACTAATATAATCTTTCATTTTGTCATTTAAAACAACTCTCCCCTTTAAACTTTAAAACTGCGCGGCTTGAAGAGATGCAAAACACGTCTGACTTAATAACTGCGCACCTCGCTCTGCACGGAGAGACGCATGCAGGGAGAGACACATTTGACTTTAAAACTGCACACCTCACGGTGCACGGAGAGAAACGTTTGACTTTAAAACTGCGCAACTTGTGCCGCACGGAGAGACGCATGCACGGAGAGGCACGTCTCACTTTAAAACTGCGCACCTCGCGCTGCACGGAGAGACACGTCTGACTTTAAAACTGCGCACCTCGCGCTGCACGAAGAGACACGTGTGACTTTAAAACTGAGCACCTCGCGCTGCACGGAGAGACACGTCTGACTTTAAAACTGCGCACCTCGCGCTGCACGGAGAGACACGTCTGACTTATAAACAGCACAGCTCGGGCTGCACGGAGAGACTCGTGCACGGAGAGACTCGTGCACGGAGAGACACGTCTGACTTTATAACTGCGAAGCTCATGCTGCATGGAGAGATGCGTCTAAAATTGTAATTTTAAAGAAAGAAGACGCGCTTTCGCAAGTGACGTCACAGACCAACTAATCGATAATGAAATTCGTTGACAACTATTTTCATGATCGATTATTATCGATTTTACCGACTAGTTGTTGCAGCCCTACATATAATGCTATCAGTCAAATTCATCTCGAATTTTGTTTACTTTTTGTTTTCTCCTTTTTTGGCCTATAAATCACACTTAAAATTTGAGTGTAAGGGTTAGAGAGAGTTTGTAACCATTGTGGCTTTGTGTTTAATGCAAAACTATAAACCGTTGCTGAATTATTTACCATAATATAATTTGTGTAGAATTAACACAATATCAATAATCTTGTTTTTTAATATTATGGTTATTATTAATACCATTATATTGTGACACCCATAGTTCATATCACTAGCGTTAAGATGTTGGACACAGGTTAGTTTGTCTAGCTACGTAGAATATCACACCTCTGTGAGAAATTCTTAATGTCTCAGCAAAATGTTTGGGTTGTGTACAGTCTGCCACAGTTATTATTAGCTGCTAACCACCATTTTATTTCCTTTGCTCAAATGTTTTTTTTTTAATACATTTTTATAGTGTCAAATATAGTTTTTTGTCATCAACCACGAGCCTCTGCGAATGCATGAGCTGCTTATAGTTGATGTGCATGCTGTTGTGCTATTCTTTAAAACTACTTACTATTAAATACTGTAATTATTTATTACAGTGTTAATCACAGTTCTGTAATTGCAATTAGAGTATTATAATGCTGTGTTATTTATCACACATCAGCATTAATTTTTGTGTACTGTGAAATAAAGACATCGCTTTTACCACAGAAATTACATTTATTGACTTACAACATTTCTCATGTGACAATGCATAAAGGCATAAAAATAGATTGTAAACATTATTTATTTTGTAAATATATTTTTTTATTTTGTAAAATTAAAATTAGAAATGTATAAAACACAATAATTTTAAAATGATATAATATACATTACATGCTTATAATAAAAAAATATATATTGTAAGATCTATACAATATATCATTGAAAAAAAAACATTATTTGTAACTGACTCTGGTCCTGTATGTTTTTCCTGAACTGGAGTCATCCTCCTAGAATGAAATCTTCTAACCTTTAGTAAAAGACAAAAGACATAGACTCATTATATTCAGTGATATTTAATCTGCAGAAGCTGCATCTGGTTTATTACACAGACTACCGATATTTAATGCTGTTCAAATGTGCTGTAACAACTCCATAATGTTATGAGATTAATGTAATTTTAAATGCATGTGTATACTGTACATTATGAAAAGATAAAAGATAAAAAAGACAAAAACAAAGTTTAAGGCTGATGCTGTCTTTAAACAGAGTTAGAAGAGCATATCACATATCATAAATATAAGAAAAACTCATTACAGTGGACTGAAATATTACAAATTATCTTAATAATCCTGTTGATATTTTAATCATGATTATTGTCAAATAATAGCATATGTTAAAATTGTTTAGCATGTCATTATTAATAGGGATGGGCATTTAAAGCAAAAATAATATTCGACGATCTATGAGAACTATTAGAAAATTATTTGAAATTCGCACCCCTCCCCCACATGTACAGTATTACATACACATAAACGGATACACAATGCGTTTTCTTTCAGCTCAGCACACTTCAGTCTCGGTTTCCTTCACATGGCTATACGCACAAACACACAAATAACATACACACGGACACAATTCTGGCTTATTTTTATCCAGCAGCATTACTCCTTCGACAAACTGAAGATGTTATCAATAAAATCTTGCCAAATGAGAAAATTTATCATTATATGCGCAAAGCGTTTATTTTTGTAGTGATATGCACACGCTAGCTTACCAGCTAAGCTCCCTGTTGTTCTGTCGTGCTATCTCTCCCAGCAGCCAGCGCACTCATAAAGATACAATGCACAGACAACTTGACAAGAGGAAACTGCGCTATGAACAATAATGGCAACAAATAATGAGAAAATCTACTTTGCTGAAGTCAAGATTTGAAGAATACTGTATGTGGAGTCTCTTCAGATTTGTACTAATAAAAAATCCATTAAAAATAACTGTATAATGATTCACAGGATAAATATATTTACTGTAAGATACACAATTCCGTTTTATTTTTTATCCAGCAGCATTAATCCTTCGCCAAACTGAAGATGTTATCAATAAAATATTGCCAGATAAGAAAATATATCATTATATGAGCAAAATGTTTATTTTTGTAATAATTTGCACACGTTATCATACCAGCTCATGTCTGTTGTTCTCTCGCTATCTGTCCCAGAGTAGATCCCTGACAAGAGGAAACTGCGCTAAATAAACAATAATAGCAACAAATAATGAGAAAAATTAGAAAAAATTACTTTGCTGAAGTCAAGATTTTGAATGTCCAGTCTCTTCAGATTTGTACTGGCAAAAAAAACAGTTAAAAATGACTGTATATTGATACCCAGCATAAGCATATTTACTGTAGAATTTTCCCGCCGCCACAAATTTTCCCACAATGCTTTGCAGATCTACCGCAAGGTTCTGTACACAGGTTCTACAGTAATTTTACAGTAATAATGCTGTAGAAACTACAGAAATGTGTTACAGTGTTATTTAAAACATATTGGATAAAGAGTCTGTATTGTTCCATGTAGATTAATTATTGAGATGCATGTTAGGGCTGGTGCGGTCTCTATATTTTCTCTGCGGTGGATTTCCAGACAATACTTTTTTAAATAAATAATATTTAATCAATTGAACCCAGTCGAATATATATATAAAAAATAACATCTAATGTTTTATTAGTACATTTACTTTATATTCTGATAGCCACAGAATGTACGAAACATAGAAGGCAAGTGAAAATGTGTTGTATACTCTGGTGCTAAAGCGAAGTCCTAGTGGTCTATTTTAATATTTCAAAAGGCTACTGACAACGAAACATTACAACTGAAATGAATTTATCATGAGCAGAAGTACTTACAAAGTTACTAACAAGTATCTTTTCCATGCCATTCATACTAGAACTGATTCTAAATATTCTTTCAGATTAAATCATGATTCATTATGAAATGCTCTTAACATGCTGATTATAAATGCTATTAATATTGTTAAAATCATTAATGCTAAATGTAGATACAAGACGTTATGATGTATAATCTGTCACAAACCTATATAGCATACAGTAAACTGACTGACAGCTACAAATACAGTACTTTATTAGGCACCTGCTGCATTTAAGCATTTATTGCTGCAAGTAAAATTGTCCATTTATTTACCTCCTTTTGGTGTCTGCAGGTCTTTATATGTGACTCGTTTTTGGCGGGAGAAGCATAAATGTCCCTGAGTGCGCATGTGAACAGCTCAGTTATGTAGATGTGCTGCTCAATTTAAACTACAGAAATAGTCTGATGTTTTGGATGGTTCATTATGTATAGCGCTCCGGATGGAACAAAGCCAAGCTGGGTGAAAACCTGTCATCCGGTGGTGACTGGACTGTTAATGCTTGTCAGAGTCAGAGTGTGCGTCTTTTCTATACTTAGACTCGGAGCAGGAGAGCGAGTGTTGCCATTTTCACCACCCTGGGAGCGTTTAAAAACACAAATATGTTTATCTGATTTCAGGTGGTTGACGCGACATATTTTCCGACACGCGCTCTCTGTCCGCTGGTGGAAGTGTGCTTACCTGTGTACAGTATGTGCGCGCACGTTTGGGTGTGTGCGTGCGTGCATCGAGGCGGAACTCGATACGGAGAGCAGAGGAGAATTGTAAACGTGCGCCCATATTGAAACAGAAATGACATGACGCAGTATAAATAAGATAAATCAAAATGATTGTTAGTTTGTTTAATAAAAAAACAAGGTATAGACATGTTCTGTAGGAGAGGTAACCTTAAATGACTTCTCTTGTGATCTGGCGCTACAGTTGTGCTCAAAAGTTTACACACTCAACTCAACTCAACTTTATTTATATAGCGCTTTTACAATTTTCATTGTTACAAAGCAGCTGTACATGAGACACATTGACTACAAGCAAAACAATCAAAGTTGTACCTGCAAAAACAAGAAAAGGTTGAAAACACAGAAGACAGACACACCCACACACAAAACACTCCACACACACAACACGCACACACACCAACACACACAGACACACACACACACACACACACACACGTACGTACACAGACAAGTACGCACACACACACACGCTCAGTGAGAGCACACATTTAGGATAAAGGAGAGAGAAGCACAGGTCAAATATAACAGATAATAAATTCCTATATGCAATATTAATTAAGTAAAACTTTAAGATTCTAAAGCAGCCCCCCCGGTCAGGCAGATAGTGCAAAAACAGTATGCAAACGGTGGCGAGGAACCCAAAACTCTAATCGAGAAAAAAAACCTCAGGAGAACCCAGGCCCAACCAGGGGATTCCAGTTCCCCTCTGGCAAAAGCTGCTGCCTCTGCACAAGCTCCAGAGAACTTGCACAACAAGGCTAAATAAAATAAATAAACTTAATAATAAAATAAATTATAGTTTAAGATTATCATTAATAATCTAATAGCATTTGAAATTTTGTGGTGAAGACATGTCAAGAGACCGCGTCCTTCTTTATCCAGCTCTATCATCTCAGCTCTTGTCAGGTCCCCACTTCCCATTCTCCGCTCTACCATCAGGTCAGGCCATGAACTGCATCCTGCTCGCTGTGGTAACCTTGGAACAATGAGACAAGACTGGCTGAGAGTAGAGTACTGTTCTGTACTCTTTGATGCAACAAGTACATCAGTTGTGTTTTTGGTTCCGGTTGATCTAACTAATGCAGCCTAAACCCTCTGAAGATTTATATTATGGAAGAGTAGTGTATGCAAGATTAAAAAGATGCGTCTTTAGTCTAGATTTAAACTGACAGAGTGTGTCTGCCTCCCGGACAGTGCAGGGAAGACTATTCCAAAGTTTAGGCGCTAGATAGGAAAAGGATCTACCACCTGCACTTGATTTTGAAATTCTAGGTATTACCAACTGACAGGACGCCTGAGAGCGTAATGCACGTGAAGGACTGTAATACAAAAGGAGTTCATTCAAGTACTGAGGAGCTAAACCATGTAAGGCTTTATAGGTAATAAGCAAGATTTTAAAGTTAACGCGATGCTTTATAGGTAACCAGTGCAAGGTTGACAGAACCGGGCTAATATGTTCATACTTTTTTGTACGTGTAAGAACTCGAGCTGCCGCGTTTTGGACCAATTGGAGTTTTTGTAATAAGCCTGCAGGGCAACCACCTAACAGTGCATTACAGTAATCTAGTCTTGATGTCATGAATGCATGAATTAACTTCTCTGCATCTGAGATTGACAGCATATGACGTAGTTTAGATATATTCTTAAGATGGAAAAACGCAATTTTACAGGTGTTGGCGACGTGGCTCTCAAATGACAGATTACTATCGAATAGAACGCCAAGATTCTTTGCTGACGACGAGGGTTTTATGGAACATCCGTCAATAGTTAAACAGTATTCTTGGTTGTTACTTATAGCAGTTTTCGGTCCAATAAGTAACACTTCCGTTTTGTCCGAGTTCAGTAATAAAAAGTTGTTACTCATCCAGTTTTTTATATCGACTATGCATTCCATTATTCGATGGAACTGCTGTGTTTCATGAGGCTTCGAGGAAATATAAAGTTGAGTATCATCAGCATAACAGTGAAAGCTAACTCCGTGTCGCTTTATTATATCTCCTAGAGGTAGCATGTATAATGCGAAGAGCAGAGGCCCTAAGACTGAGCCCTGTGGTACACCGTACTGGACTTGCGATTTGCGTGACACCTCATTGTTTATTGCTACAAATTGAAAACGGTCGGATAAATAAGATTTAAACCATTTCAAAGCTATTCCCTTAATGCCGACATAATTTTCGAGTCTATGTAGGAGTGTGCTGTGGTCAATGGTATCGAATGCAGCACTAAGGTCTAGCAGCACCAATAACGAGATACAACCTCGGTCAGACGCCAATAGCAGATCATTTGTAACTCTGATCAAAGCAGTCTCTGTACTGTGACATGCTCTAAATCCAGACTGGAATTCTTCATTGATGTCATTCCTTTGGAGGAAGGAGCATAATTGAGTTGAAACTACTTTTTCCAGAACTTTAGATATGAAAGGTAGATTCGATATAGGCCTGTAGTTCCTTAGTTCTCTAGGGTCGAGTTGGGGTTTTTTGACAAGGGGCCTTATAACAGCCACCTTATATGCTTTAGGCACATGTCCTAATGTCAGAGATGAGTTAATAATACCAAGAAGAGGATCTATAATTTCTGGGAGCATCTCTTTCAGTAGATTTGTAGGTATAGGGTCTAGTATGCATGTTGTTGATTTAGATGATCTAATAATTTTAGACAGCTCATCTTGATCTACGGTATAAAATAATTGCATTTTCTCCTTAAGGGCGCTGTAGTTAGTTTGTTCAGCGGGTTTCACTTCTGATTGCATTGTTATAATTTTTTCTCTAATATCTTGGATTTTATATGTGAAGTAGTTCATAAATTCATCACTGCTATGCTGATATACAGGATCAGAAGTCACTGACGATTTATTTTTTGTTAATTTAGCCACCGTGTTAAATAAAAACCTAGGGTTGTGCTGGTTTTCTTCTATTAGTGATGAAAAGTAGGCGGATCTAGAAGTTATTAGGGCTTTCCTGTATTTTCGAATACTATCCTTCCATGCTGTACGAAATACCTCTAATTTAGTTTTCTTAAAGTTGCGCTCCATTTTTCGGGCCGCTTTCTTTAGAGCCTGAGTGTGTTCATTATACCACGGTGTGGGGCTGCCATTTTTAATCTTCTTTAAACGTAGTGGAGCAACTTTGTCTAGCGTTACCGAGAAGGTGGAATTAAAATTTTCAGTGGTAATGTCAAGATCTTCAACGTTATTTCTCATGATTTGAGACAATTCGGGCAGATTATCGAGAAACGCATCTTTGGTAGTTGAAGTTATTGTTCTACCATATTTGTAACAATGAGTTTTATTTGCAGCCGTAGGCCAGTGAAGCAAACATAATACCAGATAATGATCCGAAATGTCTTCACTCTGCTGAAGGATTTTAACGTCGTCCACATTTATACCGTAAGACAGTATTAAATCTAAAGTATGATTACGAAGGTGAGTGGGTCCTGACACATGTTGACTAATGCCCATGGAGTTAAGAGTGTCTTTGAAAGCCATTCCTAAGGCATCTGTAACGTTATCTACGTGGATGTTAAAGTCACCAACGACAAGGAGTCTATCTGCGGCCAGTACTAGTTCTGATAAGAACCCACCAAATTCTTTAATAAAATCTGTGTGGTGCCCTGGAGGCCTATATACAATAGCTAGAATCAATTTAAAAAGTGTTTTATCTTTAGTATTAGGTGTTGAAACATGAAGAACCATGACTTCAAAAGAATTATATTTAGAGTTCGACTTCTGGGAAATGCTAAGAGAGTTATTGTAAAGTGCTGCGACACCTCCCCCTCTGCCTTTTAGACGAGGCTCGTGTTTATAATAATAATCTTGGGGGACAGATTCATTTAAAGCAATATAATCATCTGGTTTTAGCCATGTTTCTGTCAAACAGAGCATGTCTATTTTATGATCTGTTATCATATCGTTAACAAAAAGTGCTTTATTAGAGAGAGATCTAATATTTAGCAATCCGAGTCGTAACAGTTGATTATCTGTATTTTGTTCATGTTTAGTTTGTTTAACGTTTATTAAATTACTTTCAAGAGGTTTACGCATTATTTTATGTTTGCTAATCCGGGGGACAGACACAGTCTCTATTTTGTGATGTTTGGGAGAACGGATTACTACATGTTGTACATTTTGTGTATTCTGCGACGTGAGACGGCAAGCAGACAGTTGGTTAAGCCATACTGTCTGCTCCCTGACCTGGGCCCCAGCGAGTCAAGTTTTAGCATTAGCATTAAGACTTTTTGCCATATTTCTAGACAGGATGGAAGTCCCAGCCCAGGAGGGATGGAGACCATCTCGTTTCAACAGGTCAGGTCTGCCCTCAAAACTCTTCCAGTTATTTATAAAAACTATATCATTCTGCAGGCACCACTCAGACAACCAGCCATTTAGTGATGATAATCTGCTATAAATCTCATCACCACGATAAGCATTGAGGGGGCCAGAGAATATTACAGTGTCTGACATCATGCTTGCGAGCTCACACACCTCTTTAATGTTATCTTTTGTGATCTCCGATTGACGGAGTCGAACATCATTTGTGCCGACGTGAATGACAATCTTACTGAATTTACGATTAGCCTTAGCCAGCACATTTAAATTTGACTTGATGTCAGGCGCTCTGGCTCCCGGTAAACATTTGACTATGGTGGCTGGTGCCTCTATGTTAACGTTCCGAACAATAGAATCACCGATAACTAGGGCACTTTCAGCAGGTTTCTCAGTCGGTGCGTCACTGAGCGGGGCAAACCTGTTCGAGACTGTAATCGGAACGGTCGAGTGATGTTTTGTCCTGCGACTACGCCGTCTCACAGTCACGAAGTTTCCCAGCTGCGGGGGATTTTCAACCGGAACCGAGCTGTGTGCGCTAATGTTGCTCGCATCCAAAGTGTTTTCTATCGTCGTTAAACTCTTACTATCCTCAGATAAAGATTGGATGCGAGACTCTAATTCTAAGATCTTCTCTGTCAGCCTAACTATTTCCCTGCATTTATCGCATATAAAGCCCTCGCAGCTGACAGAGAAGGCTAAGCTAAACATATGACATGAGGTGCAAGTAACAATAATAGGAATAGAAGCCATAACTCACCGGATTTGAAGTGCAATTCCAACTTACCAAGGTTGCTCGATGGATCGTAGTATACTCGCTTAAAAAGAGAAACAGTTAGCACACAAGACAAACCAGAGGCAAGATGATATTCCACAGTGTGAACAGAAAGCAAGCTAACACGCTATTGCTATGCTAACGGCGTTAAGTTAACTATCACTTTTGGTTTAGACTCTTCCAAGTAAATAACAGGAACAGGGTTATTGAGATATCAGGATAAGTTAGCAACGACAATAATAATTAACGAAAATAAAATACACTAATATTAGAGCGAAGTGATAAGAGCACTGATACAAACAAGCTGCCGGCAGCGATGCACAAAACAGGAAGCAGGAACCACACCCCTTGCAGAATCTGGAAAAAGCTGAAACTTTTGGAAAAATAAGAGGATTTTTGAAAATTAAGGTTTATTTTTAATTTAGTCCTGCCCTGAGCAAGTTATTTCACTAAAGAAATGTTAACATAATGTTCACACTAAAGAATAATAACAGAATTTCTAAAAAATAGCCCAGGGCAAAAGTTTACACGCCCCTGATTCTTAATACTATATGATGTTACCTAAACAATCAATGACAGTTTTTATGTTTAGTCATAGTTGTTTAAGGGTTTCTTGTAGGGCTGGGCGATATTGTCAAAATTCATATCTCTGTATTTTTTTGATGAAAGGCGATATCCGATATGTACAGTATATCGGACAAAGTGGAATATACAAAGTGGAATAAATGTTTACTAGCAAGTCAAAGCCTCATGTGAGATGTCACAATCACCTTTATTAAAATGGCTTGTGAAAAGAAATTCAATGACAGGGTTTTTTTCCCTATTTAAAAACATACACAGGGTTTTTCCTGGCTCAAAATGAGGCGGAGGTGGTGCCATCCTGATCTTGTACAAACACGTAGGCCTACCGTACCTTTAAGTGGCTTAAGCAAAGTGACTTTGAGTTTGACATATTAAAAGTTCTAACAAAATTAGATAAAAATGACAATTATTAAGTTATATAAAACATTACTTTTATTCAACCAAACAGAAATGTTTTTTTTTATCAAATAAAGCATTTTTATCATTTTCAACTAACTTTTCAGCACACAATAGCCAACTGAATTAACCAGTCTTTCAAAATGAGCAAAGCTCATTCACATCTTTCATTCTCTGTGGTTCACTTTAAATGATTTAATGATCTCTTATATTTGCTAGTGACTGAAAAGTTCAATAGTTTAAATGAATAGGTTCAAATGAGTCATTCGTGTGCGAGTCGTTCTAAACGCAATGTGCGTTCATACTGGCGAACTCGCTGTGCACAGTATACGCTGATTCAACGATCCAATTGCACAGCTAAAGACATTACAATGATGTACGTCATGTTAATTTAAGAAATTTAAAGAAATTAAACGTACTTGGGTGCAAAACAAACAGCCGTGAAACACAGGCTGGCTCTTGTTCTGCATCTCTTTTTAGCGCCTCAGTGTGCTGATAACGAAACAGCGCCTCCACTGTGGCGTAATGTCACAACTGCAGTTACAAATGACAGTCTGTTAAATGCACGGCACGCAGCATTTCTTGTGAAGACTCACAACATAATTTTGGCGAGAGCCTGAGGCGGCACGACATTTGATGGATTTCACAATTTCTCTGCATACAGCTGCACACCACTTGTTTAAAACATGTAAATTGCGGGGTCCGTCCAGTTCGCACGGAGAGCGAGAGTGCTCTGCTCACTCTGCGTATGGGTACTGCGCATGTCAGACACCACAGAGCCACTTCAAGTTGAACACACCCCATATCGATATTAACGATATTGTCTAATCCCACATCACATTGAAAAAATATATCGATATATCTTAAAAATCGATATATCTCCGAGCCCTAGTTTCTTGTTTGTCATGAGTCATTAGACTGTCCACTGATCTTCAAAACAATCACCCAGGTCCTCCACAATCTTTGGTTTTTCAGCATTTCTGGATATTTTACTCATGTCCAGCAGTAACTGTATGATGTTGAGATTCCTCTTTTTACATTGAGGACAATCAAGAGAATCATACACACCTATTACAATAGATAGAAACATCAAGTCCTGCCCACAAAGTCAACACGATTCATTTAAAGGGGTTATATGACAGGGCTAAAACTAATATTATCGTTTGCTTTAGATGGAATGCAATGTGTATACACGATTTAACGTTAAAAAATGCTGTATTTTCCACATACCATGCATGTTTGTATCTCCTCTTTGCCCCGCCTCTCTGAAACGCGCTGATTTTTTACAAAGCTCATTGCTCTGAAAAGCGAGGTGTGCTATGATTGGCGAGTTAACCAGTGCGTAGTGATTGGTCGAATACTGCAAGCATTTGAAATCTGTGGTTAAGTTTTATTTACAACACTGTTCCAAAACAGTACAACTCCAAAATCCGAGTGTGTGCAGCACATTAACACCTGGTTGTTTCTAAAAAGTGGGGCAAATCCAACTTTGTAAGGACAGTCTGCTGCTTCTCACTCACAGCCTGTAAGTACATTTTCTTTATTAAAGAATTTGCAACTGACTATTCAAACGTAAGCTTTTTGTCGGTCCTACGATTACAAATGCAGAAATTGTTTTATATTTAACGTTACGAGGCTGAATCCTTCGGGAGCTGGATTCAGCCTCGTATCCTCTGGCTGTTCTCCCCTGCAGGGTGATGCTACACGAAAAAAGTGTTGCAGGATGCAACAAATGCCTCGTTATAATATGTTTTATTGACTTTGGCGCGTTGCGTTGAGACACAGCGTCAAAGGCAGCTCAAGAAGTAAGCTATACTGAGCTAATTGTTAAACCTAATAGTTTTTCAAAATAAAACCGTACCAATCTGTTACACTTTGTTGGAAAAGTTGCGCTGGCAAAGTTGATTGATCTGCTTGGTCAAATGCATTTCTGGATCATATTCGGCTTGAACTCACACGGTACCTGTGACATTATCAGCTGTCGATATGCTTTGAAGGCTGATGTTCCGAATATGGCAAGGGGCGTTACGAATGTGTTTTTTTAACCATAAACTGCGTAAACACAGTATTACACCAAATACACGGCAGCACAGGTTGCAACTTCAGACCCGTTTCGATTCTACTCTCTGATCATTACATAGAGCTTTTTGCCCAATAAAGCCATTGTCATTTACATATTTTCTGTTTCTATTGTCAGTTCTGTTTCACAATTAAGACACTGTCTGATAAAATTACCACACACACCTTAAAGAGCGGAGATTTTGGCTATATTCTGTTACACAGCGCATGCACAGCCTCTGTCTTTGTAACCATGTGCTTATTTACAGTCAAACTTTGTTCGTGCTTATTTAAACTTTGTTCGTGCTTATATATAGTAGCTCCTCACTGCAGAATGCGACATCCAGGAGGCAAGGTTGGATCCAGATCCAGTCTCCTCCCATTGCATTGTGATTGGTAGACACTGGATCCAGTTTGTTTCCACTGCGTTTTGATTGGTTGACAGATTTCTGGAGCAGTTTTGCCACAACATACGTCATACTTGTGTTGTTGCTCTACCATTTCCACAGTGAGTTGTAACTAAAGTTATTCTTTTGATGAAAAAACAAACTTTATTTATTAACATATTTTTAATAACATATTGTGACGAGGGAGGCGTGACGAGAACTGTGGGAGGAGGAAGCGAGGAGGAGGAGATCGGAAGCATAAAAGGACGAACGACAGGAGAATATGACTAGAGAGGACCGGGCCCGGACAGTTAAGTTTTGTTTACGTTCGTGTGGGCGGCAGTCGTCCGTGAGGGGCTGCCGGCCTGTTTTTACTGCTGTTTATTGTTTATTTATTTTTGATTAAAGTGTTTAAATGTTCGCCGGTTCCTGCCTCCTTCCTTCCCGTTTGTTGAGTTTATTACAGTGGTGCCAAAACCTGGGAGGAAGGAGGGACATGCTGTCAAAGAGTCCTCGCCGCTGAGGGGGATCGCGGTGCCCGACGGATGTCCACGAGCGGCTGCCCGAGGCGGTGGTGCTGGAGCGTGTGCCCGGGTGGGGCGAAGACCTCGCGCCGTGTCCTGGGTCGAGGTGGGGTGGCTGCCGTCCGTGAGGGAGCGGAGAGGTCAGCCCCGCTTGCCTTGGGACGGAGCCTGCTACCGTCCGCCGGATCGGGGAGGAGCAGGAAGCGGGGGACTTCCTACCGGCTGCCCTCAGCCGGAGGAGCCATCGCCGGCCGCCAGTGGGCGGAGGAGGAGCGAGGGAGCATCCAGTCTCACCGCATGGCACCGCGAGGAAGAGCCTCTCGGCTGGCTGAGGACCGAGTGATAGCGTGTCGGGGAACTGGACCAAATTTTTTTTTTCTGTTTCCCCTCTCCCCTCTCTCGCCCCTGTCGTTCCTGGTGCTTCCGTCTCCGTTCTCTCATCTCGTCTGTCCATACCCCCAGGTGCTGGGGCCGTTGAGACTGGCCCCCCTGGGGGGGAGTAAGCACAGTCTCGTGGGTACCCCCCGGCCTGTGAGGGGCGATGGGGGTATGTGACGAGAGCCATGGGAGGAGGAAGCGAGGCCGGGACGCGATTGATAATGATTGTCAACTGGACGTCACACCGGCCTCATATCTCTCACGGAGGAGATCGTAAGCATAAAAGGACGAACAGCAGGAGAATACGGCGAGAGAGGACCGGGCCCGGACATTTAAGTTTTGTTTATGTTCGCCTGTTTTGCTGCTGTTTATTGTTTATTTATTTTTGATTAAAGTGTTTGATTGTTCGCCAGTTCCCGCCTCCTTCCTTCCCGTTTTATTGAGCTTTATTACATATATTTTATTAGATTTAGGTTTAGGGTAAGGGTTAGGGTATTTTTAATCATGTATTTTATTAAGTTTAGTGAAATGGTTTGGGTTAACAAATGTGGCGAGCAAAGCACGAAGCAGACACACAGGTAGATGCAAAATCTCTGGAGGGCAGTTTATTGTGTAGTGCAGTGGGGAAAAAGGTGCAAAACAGTCACTCTGGGGTTTCCTGGTGCAGTCCTGTGTGGGGGAAGTGAAAGGTTTCGTGTCGGTTCCTCTGCCAGTCGTCCTGCGCTGGTGCCTGTTCAAAAACAGAGAGAGACAGGTTGTAGACATGTGGAACATGTGGAGTGGTAGCTCACCGTCCTCTTCCCTTCTCCTGCTTTTATATGGCCCGGGAACGAGCTGCAGGTGCTGACGACCGGCAGGTGTGAAGGGTTGATTGCTCATGTTACCCTGGCGATGCTGATAAGTGAATGGGCGACTCGCCACACAAATAATTAACTGTCATCATTACTTACTGGCACACTAAATGATGACATTGATAAGAGGTAACGTTGGCGACCACAAGTTGCAACTTACTCTCCAAATTGTGGCTAAGTATATAGAGTGGGAAGAGTTGGATATGGATCCAACCTCGCCACCCTGGATTTTGTGTTCTACATTGAGCACCATCTCCTTGTATATCAAAACAGTCGATAACAGTGACAGGTTTTGGAAATGCTGTTTTGTACTCTCATTCTCAAGCCGGCCGTTATACGGTGAACTGAATGTGCTGCTTCTCCCTGCTGCTTACTCACAGATGCCGAGACAAGAGGTGTTTCCTGCACCGAGAAAAAGTGAGACCTCACGCTTGCGGGGCAGTACTGAAGACATTTTCCCACTAAATAAAAGCAACAGTTTTTCCAAAAAGACGCTAGGTTTGTCGTCATAGCGTCTTCTGAACAAAAGTCGCTAAAGGGGTCGGAGAAGTCGCTGAATCTAGTAAAAAAGTTGCAAATTTAGCAACAATGGCTGGACAGATGCGTGACTGTAGTCATGGATTTTTGGCATGGCCGCCCACCACGGCAAAATGAATATAGAGGAAACACTGTTAATATCCGATATTTTGCTCCATCCATTCTTCTTTCAATTCTAACAAGATGCCCCCCTAATAAGAAGCATCCCCACAGCATGATGCTCCCACCACCATACTTCACTGTAGGGATGGTGTGTCTTGAGGCATAAGAAGTGTTCGGTTTGCGCCACACATACACTTTGAGTTTTGGCCAAAAAGCTCTATCTTGGTCTCATCTCACCACAAAACCTTCTCCCAAATTGCAGCTGGGTCACTCACATGTTTTTGGCAAAATCCAGACCTGCTTTCGGATGGTATTTTTTGGGTAACAGCTTCTTTCTTGTCACCCTCCCATACAGGTCAGCTTTATGCAGTGCTCTTGATTTGGTTGACTGGTGCACCATTTCTCCACTTGCAGCCGCTGAACTTTATAACTCCTTCAAAGTGACCCTTTCCCTAATCTATACATTTTTATTATCTAATCTCTAAAATCCGTGGAATGCTCTTTGGTCTTCATTTTCCTTTACATTCACAGTCTGACCAGTGATCCTTTAACAGTGCATATTTAATTATTCATAGGAGGATGCCAATGGTAAAGTAATTATGTTCTCGTTAAAGCGGAGCTATCATGCTATGTCATGCATTCTGACTTCTTTACACTCTTAAACATGCTGGCTTCTCATGCTTAACATGTCAACTTGTTGAAAAACGAGTGGGACGTATGACTTAGTATTTCTGTACATAATACACTCCCCCAGCACTCCAAATTGTTTCGTAAAGTTGATTTCCAATTCTGGATCCCTGTGTCGTCACAGGGTTCCTATTCCTTTTATTGGCTAAAAGCACGGCAAAGCTGCAGCTTGTTACTCTTGCGATAGTGAAGTTTAGGTGTGTCTGTTTGTTCAGGGCATTTCAGTGATGGATGTTATATAAACAATGGATATAACACTGGATTTGGAGATCGTTTGAAACTGATAGATGGCACGGTCCCAGTGCTAAAATATGCCGGACATGAACTGCACATGGTAAGTCAAACTAAGTCATACGGCTGTGTTTTGTTGGCAATCGGTGTGTACGTGCATAATGTACAAAACACAAAGGGATGATTGCTTGCTCGTGTTGTAGTTCTATCCCACTCTCCCCACTAGTCCCACCTCTAACAGCTTGTGTTTTTCATAATCCTACAGCTGTATCTCTCTTTTATAAATTTGATCAAACTAAATACTCTTCGAAGATACGACGTATGCAATATTACTGTATAGGCACTCAAGATTAATAGGAGATTGGCAGAAACTGTCTGTGATACGCGATCTTTAAGGCAATTTTTTTCATCTGTGTAACCTGGCAGCTTCCATAGCACAGGGGTTGAATACTTATGCAAGCAAGATACTTAAGTTTTTTTATTTTTCCTAAAAATATCTCACAACAAAAACAGATTTTGAGTTTCAGTGTTTTCAAATAAAATATCCATCGGAATGAAATTTCAATGTACCATTTATATTTTTTTAATATGAGAGAATTGATCAGAGGTCTGAATTCTTTTGCAATGCACTGTATATACTGTATGTATATACACTGCCCGTCCAAAAAAGTCACACACTCTAATATTTTGTTGGACCGCCTTTAGCTTTGATTACGGCACGCATTCGCTGTGGCATCATTTCGATAAGCTTCTGCAATGTCCAGAATGTCAATTTTTTCCCCGTCCAGTAAGTCTTCTCCAGCACATCCCAAAGATTCTCAATGGGTTAAGGTGTGGACTCTGTGGTGGCCAATCCATGTGTAAAAATGATGTCTCGTGCTCACTGAACCACTCTTTCACAATTTGAGCCTGATGAATCCTGGCATTGTCTTCTTGGAATATGCCCGTGCCATCAGGGAAGAAAGAACCCATTGATGGAATAACCTGGTCATTCAGTATGTTCAGGTAGTCAGCTGACCTGATTCTTTGGGCACATAACGTTGCTGTACCTAGATCTCTAATCCAATGGGAGGCTCTTACCTATTTGCTTAGTTAAATACAGGTGGTGACTTTTCTTTTGGACGAGCAGTGTATATTAGTGGTGAGCAACGATTACACATTTTAATCTCATGACTTTTCTGTTAAGGGTAAAATTCAATAATGAATTCAAAAGTAGTGAATTGTGCACTTTTATTTCAAAAGTACTGCTATATGAACAAAAGTGCAATAAGATTTGGTTTGCAAACACTTTAAACAAATAATGTGCTTTTTTACAGCAGTATTTCATTACATGGTAGCATTAACAATTTTAACTTAAAACATTTATTTTAAACCTCAACTTTAACAATAATGTAATCAAATTAAATATATAACCAAAGCTATATGCCACTGCTAGGGCATTAACGTTCTGTATAGTTTGATATAGAAAAACTTATAACTTAAAAGTTATAATGATTATTGATTTTATTGCTTATACATAAACTCTCTTTCGACACTCAACACAAAGTGTAAAGTGTACTGTAAAGCACATCTTTAAACAACTAAATTAATGTATGCTACTTTTTTCTTTATCTTAACAATTCATATAAGGAGAACTCAACTCAATTTTATTTATATAGCGCTTTTTGCCATTTTCATTGTTACAAAGCAGCTGTACATGAGACATATTGACTATTAGCAAAACATTAAAGTTGTACCTGTAAAAACAAGAAAAAGGTGAAAACACAGAAGACAGACATACCCACATACAAAACACTCCACACACACAATATGCACACGTACTAACACACATAGACACACGCACATGGACACGCAGACACACGGATGCGCACGTACACACGCACACAGACATGCACGCACAGCGAGAGCACACATTTAAGATAAAGGAGAGAGAAGCACAGGTCAAATATAACAGACTATAAATTCCTATATGCCTAATATTAATTAAGTAAAACTTTAAAATTCTAATTCTAAAGCAGCCCCCCAGGCCAGGCAAATAGTGCAAAACAGTATGCAAACGGTGGCGAGGAACCCAAAACTCTAATCGAGAAAAAAAACCTCAGGAGAACCCAGACCCAACCAGGGGATTCCAATTCCCCTCTGGCAAAAGCTGCTGCCTCTGCACAAGCTCGACAGAGCTTGCACAACAAGGCTAAATAAAAAGAACACAATTCCTTTAATATGAGTGAGGGTTTTGGGCCCGTCCTTTGTTGTTTGATGAACATTATGAACAGAGATCTTTATTATACTGCTGCCCCTTTAAGAGCGCTTTATGCAGATATACGGATCTAATATACTGTGACGCGGCTGTTTTGTTTCCCAGCTGTTTACGTTCATAAAACTGACTACTTTTACATGGACCCTTGCTTATATGGAATTTTGACATAATTCTGTGTTTATTTGTCTGTTTCAGAGTAAGAAGACGTGAAAGTTTGGTAGTTTGCACTCTGACTCTAGTCGCGCATGTTTAAACATGTTTTCTGCATTACCACTGCATACAATACACGCAACACAATTCTTTATAGTTGCTGTTTTGTTCCTTAGCCGGGGAAATTTCTTATTTTTTAATTCATCAATAGCATTAAATAAGCCTCTTACACCCGTCTTTATGGGGGAGGGAACTCATAGATAAGCGCATGGCTGAAGGAGGGGAGAAGAAATTGAGTGGTTTGTTCTATCAACACCGCCGTTAGGAAGAGATTTAAAACGAAATGTCCATGTAAGAGTTCGGTATCGGTACCTTTCCATTCAGTGCTGGTGTTACGGGTTCATGTGCGCGCTTCAGCAGTCTTAGACCAACCCCAAATGCTCTCATTGGTTGAGACGCTTGGTGATGCCATTGTAGAGGTTTTAGCTGCATGTTAAAATAATGATGAGCTAAGCTCACCAAATATGGTTCTCCACCAGAACTATCAAGATCATATTCATGAAATGAGTTATTTAAAACATCAATTTCAGTTAAGGAATTAGTTTAGCTCAAAGTAAATGTATAATAATCGGCTAAACAGTCTCTGATTAGTAATATGAAGCATAACAATACTTGTATGCATTCGTCCAGCCAATGTATCAATGATATTATATACTTTACTAAACAGACTTTACTAAAACAGGATTTAGAGCAAACGTAGCGTAAATCAAACACATTTTAAGTGACCAAGTTTATGAGCTGAACACAGAAAACCCCTATATATGGTTGTTTATTAAACTCTACTCTACATGGTAAACATAATGTCGATCACATAAACACAAACAAAACAATGAAACACAAACGCGCTAGGGAGCAGAGAGAGAGAGAGAGAAAGCATGCAGCGATTTCTGAACACCAAAAAAAATCTTTAACAAGAGGTACAAACTTAAACGCAGCTATTCCATGTATAGAATCAGATACTTGCGAGCTCTGTGCTGGACCAATATCCGTATGCGCGTGTAGAGATGGAATTGTTCAAAAGGTTTCAGAAGGCAGTCCAGCTGGAAATTTCCCGGCCTAGTGACCAGCCGCGTGGCTTATCAAGGTGTGCGAGGCAACAGAAGTCCATTGTTCCGTCTTCGAAGAGACGCCATGAACCAGTTCTCTTTCATCATCTCGTGTTCGAGATCCACCTATGGGAAGGGCATCCGTACCTGACCTCTGCAGAAGCATCTAATTGCACCAAGTCTGGCTAGACAGACAGAAGCACGCAGCCAATGCCAGGTAAGGCCCCACCCCCTTACCTGAGCGCATATAAGGTCTGCTTGCGCTGCTGCTCCTCAGTTGTCATTCGCTTCTAGCGATCTCTGCTTTAACACAGTTCGGTTGGATTTTCGCTGCTCACTGTGTGTCTTCAGGAGGACATATCGTCTGTTCAGCCTCCGCTAGACGTGACAGTCGTCTATTCAGCCAGGTTAGCTGTGTTTTTTCTACGCATCCTGAGCCGCCCGCGCTCGTGCTTTTTTCACCTGCTCCCCCTTTATTTTCCACGGCTGCCCGCCACGGATATTAACGAGTTTTTCGCCGACATGTAGCTCTCTAAATCTGCCACTGCTCCCGGGACCAGCTCATCACGGCCTGCCTGGCCGTGTGCAGGGCTCTCATCGCAGCTAAGGACTCTCACGAGTTCTGCGTGGTCTGCTTGGGCCTCAAGCATGCAGAAGAGGCTTTGGAGAACCCGCAGCCATTGCCTTGTGCTGCCGAAAAAGCTTCTGCGGCATCGACTCAAAGTTGGCGCTACCAAGTGTATCGAGCTCAGCCTTTCTGACTCGGATGGGGGACCTGGTGATGGCGACGCACCTCCAGGGGCCTCCCGGGGTGCGACGTCACTTCATTGGGCTGACCTGCCTAATCCTGCGTTCCCCGATGAGAATATCTTTGCGGGCAACCTCCCGTTCGCTGATGAACCGGCTGGTTCATCAGCCGGTTAAGACGACGCGGGCCTTCTTGGGGTCTCAGAGGACGTTAAGACGACGCGGGCCTTCTTGGGGTCTCAGAGGACGAGGAGGCCATCCCACTCTCTGGGTTTCCCCAGGCTAACCCCCCGCGGCCTTACCCCAGTCCATCCTCCTGGACTTGTGCGAACGAGCGGCCGCTCGCCTTAACATTCCGTGGCCGGCTCCGCAGAGCGCCACCGACCAGGAGAGGGATGTGTATGATGGGAAAGTGCTGGGTCCCCCGCCCGGCCCAAGGAAACAACTCTTCCCCATTCTGCCAGCGTGCGCGAAGCACGTGAGGCACTACTGGAGCGACCCGTTGAACCTCAAACATGGTCTCGCGGGTCTGGAGGTGAAAGACATGGCGGCTCTCGGCTTGGGTGATCCCCCGCTGTCGAGCCGTCGATCGCCAGGCATCTCAACCCCATCCAGGATGGGCTGCTCGCCCCTCCGAAGCCGGTCTTGCCGGGCAAAATGGACCGTTTTTCTGCCTCTGTTCATCAGGCTGCTTATAAATCCTCGGCCTTGGCTGTCAGGGCTCTCAATGTTTCGTCCCTGCTTTCCGCTTATCAGGCGGAAATTTTGGAGGATTTGGGGCAGCAGCTGGACAAAAGATCCCCTCGCCAACCTTGTGGAAGGAGATCCTTATGGTCAACGACCTCGTCCTCCGCAATGCTCGTCAGGCTGTCCAAGCTTGCGGGCGCTCCATGGCGCTTTCTGTAGTGGAAGAGCGTGTTCTCTGGTTGAACCTGTCGGGACTCCCAGACAGTGAGAAGAGGCGCGTTGCGGGCGCTCCGGTCGAGCCTGGCCAGGCTCTCTTCGGTCCCGCCGTGGCTTTGATGCAGCAACGGTGCGACGACAAAAAGAAAGAGGACGTTGCTTTCAAGTTGTGCCTCCCTAAGAAAGCAGCTCCGCGTCAGTTGCCCACTGCGCGTTTGCCTAACCCCCCCCTCACGGTGCGAAACCCGCATCATAGCAGGGAGAAACCGTGCAACAAACCCCCTCCACGGCAGAGTAACCCACCCTCTGCTAAACCCTGGGGAAGAATGTCTCCCGCCGCGGCTGGGAAACCCCCCAACCCCGACCGACTCTAAACGCAAGCGGCCGGCCTGATGTCCGACCATTGGGGGCAGAGAGTCCTCGTTCACGAGCCATAAGCTCATCGGACTCTCCTTCTGTCCCAGAGCCCCTGTCCAAAAGACGGAGGTTTTCTCGCGGAGGGGCCGGCCAGGGTTCCCAGCCTGTGCGTTCAGTGGACACTGTGTTTCCTCCCCCCACGTTCAGGGGGTCGGTTGCGAGGGAATGTGCTCAAATAGTGTCACCACACAGCACACACATTGTTCCCCTCACCCAACTAATAAAGGCTTCGGCCCCGGTGTTACCCAACACAAAACACACAAAAAACACAATGAAACAAACAAATCTATTGAATTCGTTTCAGGGAGAGTACGTCTCTCTGCAGAGAGAGAACATATTTCTAAATCCACGCATGTCGCCCCTAGTGTGTCCGCTAAATGGCACCATTGCATTGCAAAGGAGCCCACAGAGTGTATGCGAGGATTTCGGCGCTTCACCGGCCCCGGTGGGGACGCTCGCGAATTACGAGTCCGCCTGGCAGACTGTTGCGCCTCCAGAGTGAGTGGGTGATGCGAACAATTATGCAGGGTTACAGACTGCAGTTTATAATGAAACCCCCGCTTTTCAACGGCGTTCTCTCTTCTCATGCGGAGGAGAGCTCCACTCACATTCTGAAAGAAGAAATCTCTTCTCTCTTAATGAAGGGAGCGATTCAGGTGGTACCTCCCAGCCTGATAAGTCAAGGGTTTTATTCCCGTTATTTCCTGGTCCAGGACGGCTCTCTCCACCCCATCTTGGACCTCCGAGTGTTGAACAAACATTTGAGGAAATACAATTTCAGAATGTTAAACCACGGCACTCTGTCCCGCGCCATAAAACAGAATGACTGGTTCACTTCGGTCGATCTCAAGGATGCTTTTTCCACATAAGCATTTATCCGCCACACAGGAAGTTTCTTCGTTTCGCTTATCTAGGCATATGTTACGAATTCACTGTTCTTCCTTTCGGGCTCTCACTCAGCCCTCAGACTTTTTGTCTGTGTACGGAGGCGAGCTTGGCTCCCCTGAGAATGTCAGGTCTGCGGAATTTGACATACATAGACGATTGGCTCATCGTGGCCGAATCGGAAGAGAAAGTGCTGCGGGACACCTGCAGCGTGCTTACACACATCACATCTCTCGGGTTCAGGGTGAATGTGACCAAAAGCAATTTTACACCCAGCCAGAGTGTGATTTTCCTGGGCTTGGAGCTGAGCTCGCTCTCCATGCGAACGCGTCTCTCCCAGGAGCGCGTCCTCTCTCTAATGAGCTGCGTGTCGCAGTTCAGAGAGGGGGCGAGAGTGCAGTATCGCACATGCCTTAGATTGCAGGGTCTTATGGCTTCAGCTATCCAAGTTTTGCCGCTGGGACTTCTGCGAATGAGAGCATTCATGAAATGGGTTTTGTCACTACATTTCAGCCCGGTACGCGATCTCTGCCGCTCTGTGACAGTGACGCGCGCCTGCACGGCAGCTCTTCGCCACTGGAGAGACGCAGACTTTTATGCACAGGGGACCCGTTTGGGAACGGTAGTGAAGCGGAAAGTTGTGACGACAGATGCGTCCCTAACAGGCTTGGGGTGCCACCCAGGAGGGTAGAGTGGTGAACAGTGTGTGGCCGAGCATAATACGTTCAGCACACACAAATTATTTAGAGCTCCTGACCATATGGAAAGCTCTGAATTATTTTCTGCCTCGCCTGCTAGGACATCATGTGCTCGTACGCTGCGACAATACCGCAGCAGTCGCATATATCAATCGCCAGTGCGGCTTACGCTCACCGAAACTTCACGCTCTAGCTCACAAGCTTTTGGTGTGGAGCGGGCGGTTTTTCCTGTCGTTATGCATGACTCATGTTCCAGGCATTCTGAACAAAGGTGCGGACCTTCTATCGAGGGGGAACCCACTCTACGGAGATTGGCGCCTCCACCCTCGATGATATGGAGGACATTCGGGCAGGCAACCGTAGATCTATTCGCCTCGCGCGAAAACAACCATTGTCCTATGTTCTTCTCGCTAAAGGACTCAGACGCGCCCCTCGGGGTGGACGCACTGGCCCACCCATGGCCCAAGCTAATGCTGTATGATTTTCCTCCTCTGTGCCTGATAATTCCCACACTGGCCAGAGTGAGAGAGAAGGGCCTGTCTCTCCTTCTAATAGCTCCCAGGTGGCCCAAAGCACCGTGGCTGGCAGAGATAATCCCTCTGTTATATGCCCAGCCGTGGCGCCTCCCCCTCCGCACAGACCTATTGTCTCAGGCAAAAGGGGAACTTTATCACCCATACCCGGACAGGGTGGCTCTCTGGGTCTGGCCCGTGAGAAGTCAAACTTAAACGCGCTGGGGCTTCACCCGCGTGTGGTTGCCACTATACAAAATGCCAGGGCCGTTTCTACACGGTCCTTGTATGGTTGTAAGTGGCAAGTGTTTGAAGAGTGGTGTGATGGGCGCAGTCTCACATCATATCAGTGCTCATTTCCTGATATTTTGTGTTTCTTACAGGACCTTATGGATAAAGGCAGGTCTTTTTCCACAATTAAGGTCTACCTGGCAGCTATTTTTGCCTGTCATGTGGGCTTTGAGGGCTCAACAGTCGGACAGAATCCTTTAATCCGCAGATTTATGAAGGGTGCCCGTCGCTCCTTGCCAGTCATCAGGAGAACCGTCCCTGAATGGGACCTCTCCTTGCTGCTGGAGGCCCTGTCTCAGTATCCCTTTGGCCCCTGGAAGGTATTTCCTTGAAACTGTTGTCTTTCAAGACGGCTTTGCTCTTGGCCTTGGTATCAGCCAAAGGTATAAGTGAGCTACATGCACTCTCAATACATCCCTCATGCACTAAATTCTCTTTGAGTGGAAATAAGGTTTTTCTTAAGCCTAACCCGGCTTTTATGCTTAAATGTTTCCCTACGTTCACTTCGGAGGTGTTGGAGCTGTCCGCTTTTCACCCTCCGCCTTTTTCCTCTGCAGAGGATCAGAGGCTGAATGCTCTGTGTCGTGTTCGTGCATTACAGGCATATATGTCCAAGACCAGTGCTTTCCGGAAGAGCGACCAGCTCTTTATTTCGTGGGCACCCTCTCATAAGGGGAGTCCCATATCTAAACAGCGCCTCTCACATTGGCTTGTGAACGCTATAGCAGTTGCATATGAATCAAGGGGAGTGCAGCCCCCAGGTGCCATCAGAGCTCATTTCACGAGGGGCTTAGCTGCCTCTTCGGCTTTGTTCAGGGGAGTATCACTGCAGGACATCTGCTCTGCAGCCAGCTGGGCTTCTCCCCATACGTTTGTGCGTTACTACCAATTGGATGTCACCAAAACCTCGGTAGCACATTCTGTTTTAGGAGTGGGTCTTCATAGCCCCTCCTTGTTATATTCCTTCACCTCCTGTTTACACTTTGTTATGGTAACGAGGGTTGAACGGGCCGGTGGGCCGTGCACATTCATGTCACCAAGCATGCATTCACATTCCGGCCTGGGTGGTATATAGTATGTGTTGCTGGGTTAATTACATGTGTGTGCCTCATACATGTTCCTGTCCTGTATGTGCGCAGCAGCTATGTGTGCGCATCAGGGCTGCCAGGGACATAATTATGGGATGTGTCATGCACCGCCCCTTTGGGGGTGACCGTCTGGCTTTCAGAACCTCACTGTGAGTGTATTGGGCAATCGGGGAGCTGTCCCATGTCTCTCCCATAGGTGGATCTCGAACACGAGATGATGAAAGAGAACAATAGGTTACTGTCGTAACCCCGGTTCTCTGAAACATCGAGTGGAGAGATCCACCAGCTTGCCCCGCTTGCTGCACGAGAAGTGAATACTTACTGAGGAACAGCAGCGCAAGCAGACCTTATATCCGCTCAGGTAAGGGGGTGGGGCCTTACCTGGCATTGGCTGCGCGCTTCTGTCTGTCTAGCCAGACTTGGTGCAATTAGATGCTTCTGCAGAGGTCAGGTACGGATGCACTTCCCATAGGTGGATCTCTCCACTCGATGTTTCAGAGAACCGGGGTTACGACAGTCCTATTGTTTCTGATGAGGTGCAGGTATAGAGCAAAAAGGCCAAGCTTCCGTTTTCAGAGCAGGCTCGATATTTAACTTCATGAGAGGGCGTGTCCAACTGAGTTTGAATCGACCAATCAGAGTTGAGCAGGGAAGAGGTTCTTTGTCCACTCAACAGCTAATTTGCAGCTTTATGACCTCCTAGCAACTTTACAAAATACCAGTCCAAATTATAACATAATGAAAAGAAAGTGTTTTATGGTCACACAATATATATAAACAAGGAGGAATTGTAAAGACAAACATTTAGATATTTATTATAGTTTATGGCTCTTCTTTTAATGATTCCGACCATTTGGCCTATGCCAAGTCTCTACACCATTCCCCAGTCAGTACCGATCAACATCCCACCCCTTCTGTGACCCATGATTTGTCTGTACGTTTCAGAGCCAGTGAGCAACAGACTTTCGAAATAAAATATTATTAAAAAAACTGCATTAATGCACGATAAAATTATTGTTGGCGTTAATTAATTAATGCGATAATTAACGTGATAATAACGTGTTAACTATCCTAGCCCTAATATATATATTAGTGCTGTCAATCGATTAAAAAGATAATCTGATTAATCACACTTTTTTCTGTGATTAATGACGATTAATCGCACATAACATTATAGTTTTTAAATATACAGTACTTGTACACATGGCTGTAGCCAGCTATGAGGTATTAAAAAATAAAATGTGAAGCTCTGAATTAATATTCAGCAGTTTAAAACTCTTCTGAGTGTTTGCGTTACACGCATATAATAATGTCTATACAGTTTACAAAGTTGTTTATTGTCTGTGGTGTAAAAGATGGATTAATTTCACTCGATGCGGGAGGCTGGCGGCATCATCCGATTGAAAGAGTTGTGAGTGAGTGTGTACGTATGCAATCTCCGCACTGCATACACGTAATGGCTTGAATACCAGTTTTCACGTAATGACACACTTTAGGAAGTTTATATATTCGGGAGTTGTGTACACTGTAAAAAGTAATGAGTTGCGTTTACTTAGAAAACCCGTGGAAACTGATTACCTCAGAATTTTCAAGTAAATTCATTCATAATTTTTAAGTTGATTAAACGTACAACAACTTTGTATAGTTAACTTCTGTATTTGCAAAAATTACCTGAAAACTTGAGTAAAAGAAACTCAGTAAAACAAATTAGCTAATTTACAGATTGAATTTAAGATTAACACAGAGAACTCAAATAAAGGAGTTATTTCAACATGTCTACTAGTTGAAATTACTAGAAAAACGTGTGGAAACTGATTACCTTAAATTTCTCAAGCAAATTGTACTCAAACCTCTAAGTTGTTAATACAAAGACAGACAACAGATTGTTGGCACAACAACAAAGTCATTTATTTCTATAAAACATTAACAAAAATGTTCATTCAAGTCCTTCTGACATCAGTCAACAATTCTGAGATAAATGCACATACTGTATTGCACTCTGGAAAGATAAAAGATCAGTGTAACTTTTTCACATCTTTAACTTTTCACAAAACGTTAAATGTAGAATTGGAGAAAAGTGACGTTACTGCATTAGAATATTTTTCAGAGATAGTATTTTAAGTTTCAGAGACTTGTGCCCGAGTGACAAATTCACCCCCTGGATGAAATCAAAGTTTTTCTTCATTACTGGAGGGTACTCTAAATGCAGATCATAAAAGAGCCCCAAAAAGGAGGCACATGGTTTGAGGAAGATTCTATCCATTAGACTTGTACCTTCCAAAAAGATGGCAAGGTTCAGCGAGTTAGGTATGGTTTCACAGTCCTTAGGGTTCAAAGTCAGTATGCCACTTGAATTGCCTTCATCATCATAGTCCTAAAAATGACATAACAAAAATTTTGTCAAAATAATTAACAACATATTTTAAGACAACATATCGTCACTGTCCGACAGAAACCTGGAATCTCCAAACTTGTTCATTTTCAATTTTTTTCCATAAATCGTCATGTTTAACGTCTGCATGTGGGTTTTGCAAATATTTAACCAATATTTAAAGTATTTAAAATAGCTTGTGATGAAACCTCAAAACTCTGTTGGATCCCTTCTGGTCTGGCCATGGGCCTGGTGCATGTTAACGGGTTAAATATACAAAAAGATCATAGAAATTGAAGGCCAGCTATACAACTTAAACCTCTTCTGAAACTGCTAATTTGACACTTGAAAAGTGATCTAAATTTAGCAATTTGGAAAATAATTTATTAAACGTTTACATTTTGTTCTGCATGATTTCTAGTGGTTTTTAATTCTCCATAACACATTTGACTTCCTTTTCTTTCTTTCTGTCATTTCTAACCTTCTTTTGTCCTACTTTTCTTTTACTTTCTTTCCTCCTCTTTTCTGTTCTTTCTGACTTATTTTTTCCTATCTCAGTTGTGTCTTTATTCTTTTGTCTAAATTTCTAGCCTCTTTCCATCTTTTCTTTAGTCTTCTACGTTAATTTTCTTAATGCCTTATCAATTTTTTTTTCTTCCCTTCTAAATAATTCATTTATATTTCTCTTTTCCTTATTCCATTCTTTGTTTCTGTGTCCGGAATATTTGGTTCAAGAACTATTTGCATTACTAAAGGCAAAGTTCCAGAACGAGTAAATGTGGCTTTTGTTCGTGAACTAAGTTTTCCCTCAATTGCATTCGCAACAGCAAAAGGTACTATTTAATGACGTAAACCGGTCGACAGCAACGTCATAGGAGAAGGAGCTAAAGTGTTCCTCCAAACTAAAATTCCGTCTGGTTCCTGCGGTGCAAACAACAAAAAGAAGGTACTTCCGCCAAATCATCCCGGAACTATGAAATCGTTCCTGCAGTGTGAAAGCCCCATAATACCAGAACAAAACAGACAAAACTACTTACAATACATGTCTTGTCTTGTAAAAATCAGTGGAGTCTTCTCCAAGGAGGAGTGGAAGGCCATGAAGAACTGCTGTTCTGTCAGATTTCTGAAACATTATTAAAAAAAATATTATTTAATAGCATACACACAACACAGAGCAAACAACACTTGCAAATGCAAAGAACTTAGGAGTCTGTGGAGCTCACATTATTTTCAATGTTGAAATTCTGTTGCAGAATCTTCTTAAGTTTAGAGCCAATGTCTCCCCCTTTGGCTCTGAGATGTCAACTGTCCAGTTCTAGAAATAATTTGGTTTGTAGGTCTTTGCCAGATATAAGAGTGAACTCTGCCAGAATCGAAAAAAAGTGACAATCAGCAATTAAGCATTCACTTTTCACTGAAATGTACAAGTATGAATGACCTTTTATGCTCTTTTATTTCTACAGAACAGCTTAATGATACAATATGAACCCAATACAATACAAGAATATTTGCTAACCTGACTCTTCATAAAGAGTGCTTGCCACATTTCCACTGTATCCTTCACAGCAGATTCCCTATCCATCAGTTCTTTTCTACTGTAGTGTTTCAACATCTGAACCCTGAACAAGCAGAATTTACAACTCCAAATTAAACATACACAAAACAAAACAGGAAAAAATAATTACAATGAATAATGACTTATTAATGGAACAATCATAATTCGTAAATAGCATCACGTGCAAAGTAAGCTGCACGGTTTTTACATATCAATATTGATGCCCCACACACTTACCATGGATTAGGATAGTTTACAAACTGTACATAAAATCAAATATTTGGTGAAAATCGACGTTTGTAATTTAGTTTGTTAGTCACAGGTCTCAAATGGCGGTTAGAGAGTAAGTTACTAGACGGAAAACTAGCGCCTCTTCATCTATCTGCGTAATCCTTTTTTACTGTTTGCAATCCTTTAAGATTTTATTTAACACGTTGAAGTATATGCTTACTTGACAAAACGGGCTTTCTGCCATAATCTTGTGTTTTTGTTCATTCAAGCATGAAAGACGAGTTAACATTGGTGCGCTGTCTGACAGATTCTGACTGAGATTCACTGATGCAGCCTTTACCCGTGACTGTATATACCAGATGGGACCGCTGTCGCGTTGCGCCATGTCCCACAGCTGGAAGCTGTCTATCTATACCGAACGCGTCAAAGCAACTGTTTCAAATCGCGCTTAAATGGTTTAAAGGCCTTTAAATGAATAAGATCTTGATTATATAATGTAACGCTAGGCAAAGGATGTCAAAACAAGCGAATGCATGCGTTAATTGTGTTAAATATTTTTAACGAGTTAATCTGAAAAAATTAATTTCATGCATTGATGTTGACAGCCCTAATATATACAGTGAGGGAAATAATTATTTGATCCCCTGCTGATTTTGTAAGTTTGCCTGCTTACAAAGAAATGAAGGGTCTATAATTCTTATGGTAGGTTTATTTTAACTGATAGAGAGAGAATATAAAAAAATCAGGGGAAAAAATATATAATAGTTATAAATTGATTTGCATTTCAGTCAGTGAAATAAGTATTTGATCCCTGAGAAAAAATAACTTTGTACTTGGTGGAGAAACCCTTTCTATTTTGTGTAGCTCAACAATCTTTTGCTGCACATCAGAACTATATTATTTGGTTTTACCCATTGTGATTAATGGTTAAGGGGGTTTGGGCTTTGTGTTACTTAATATTATTCTCCTGTTAAACAAGAAGTCATGACTGGACAACATCATGTATCTAGTCACCTTGGTGTGCTAAGAAAATGTTAATATTAATAGGAATATACTTGGGAAATATTTTACTCAAAAGAATTTCTAGGGGTGCCAATAATTGTGGCCAGGGTGTATTGGAGAAAAAAAATCACAATGTGATATTCCCCCCACTTCAAATTGTTTTACTTGAATGAAATGTTGGAATTTTGTAGATTTTTTTAAATCAAAGATCAAATCGAGAAACAATGCAGATTTATTTTTACATCCTTCTTTGCTCATATTTACCAATGTGTGCCAATAATAGTGGAGGGCACTGTACACTGCGTTCCAAATTATTATGCAAATGATATCTTTCTCTGGTTTTCCTAATTTGTCGATGCAAATGACAGTCAGTATAATTTTCAAGTAATCAACAGTTAGGGTACATTTGGAATTTTATTGAACAAACCTCCCACTGACAACAGTATTTATTTAAAAAATGAAAAACTCAAAATGCACTGTTCCAAATTATTATGCACAACAGAGTTTGAAAACATTTCATAGGTTGTAAAAAACTGAAAATGGTCATTTGTTGAATTTGCAGCATTAGGAGGTCATATTTACTGAAATCAAAAGCTATTTCAATCAAAAACATCCTAACAGGGCAAGTTACATGTTAACATAGGACCCCTTCTTTGATATCACCTTCACAATTCTTGCATCCATTGAACTTGTGAGTTTTTGGATAGTTTCTGATTGAATTTCTTTGCAGGATGTCAGAATAGCCTCCCAGAGCTGCTGTTTTGATGCTAACTGCCTCCCACCATCATAGATCTTTCGCTTGAGGATGCTCCAAAGGTTCTCAATAGGGTTGAGGTCAGGGGAGGATGGTGGCCACACCATGAGTTTCTCTCCTTTTATGCCCATAGCAGCCAATGACACAGAGGTATTCTTTGCAGCATGAGATGGTGCATTGTCATGCATGAAGATGATTTTGCTACGGAAGGCATGGTTCTTCTTTTTGTACCATGGAAGAAAGTGCTCAGTCAGAAACTCTACATACCTTGCAGAGTTCATTTTCACACCTTCAGGGACCCTAAAGGGGCCCACCAGCTGTCTCCCCATGATTCCAGCCCAAAACATGACTCCGCCACCTCCTTGCTGACGTCGCAGCCTTGTTGGGACATGGTGGCCATCCACCAACCATCCACTACTCCATCCATCTGGACCATCCAGGGTTGCACGGCACTCATCAGTAAACAAGACTGTTTGAAAATTAGTCTTCATGTATGTGTGGGCCCACTGCAACCGTTTCTGCTTGTGAGCATTGGTTAGGGGTGGCCGAATAGTAGGTTTATGCACAACTGCAAGCATCTGGAGGATCCTACACCTTGAGGTTTTCGGGACTCCCGAGGCACCAGCAGCTTCAAATACCTGTTTGCTGCTTTGCAATGGCATTTTTGCAGCTGCTCTCTTAATCCGATGAATTTGTCTGGAAGAAACCTTCCTCATTCTGCCTTTATCTGCACGAACCCTTCTGTGCTCTGAATCAGCCACAAATCTCTTCACAGTACGATGATCTCGCTTAAGTTTTCGTGAAATATCTAATGTTTTCATACCTTGTCCAAGACATTGCACTATTTGACGCTTTTCGGCAGCAGACAGATCCTTTTTCTTTCCCATATTGCTTGAAACCTGTGGCCTGCTTAATAATGTGGAACGTCCTTCTTAAGTAGTTTTCCTTTAATTGGGCTCACCTGGCAAACTACTTATCACAGGTGTCTGAGATTGATTTCAGTGATCCAAAGAGCACTGAGACACAATACCATCCATAAGTTTAATTGAACAATATAAAATTAAATGTTTACGACACTTAAATCCAATTTGCATAATAATTTGGAACGCAGTGTATATATATATATATTATATATTAGTGCTGTCAATCGATTAAAAAAATTAATCGGATTAATCACACATTTTTTCTGTGATTAATCACGATTAATCGCACATAACATATTATATTTTAAAATATACTTTTACATTTTAATAATTTCACATTTAATCTTCAAATTGATGTAGAAACAACATATTTCTTTAACAGCATCATTTTATGAAAGCTAGCATTTTGATATTAGTACTGTAACTGATGTCTCTATTAAATTGATTATTTTAACATGAATTATAGCCATTCAACAGTATAATTGAGAGCTCATGTAGGAAACATACAGGAATTGAAGGACACTTTACAGTCTTTATTAATGCTAAATTATAAATTAAATGCAGAAGAATTCTCATTAAAGCTACAAAATCACATTGATTTCTTCTTTTATTTTGTTCTTTGATTAACATTAGTGACAGGAGTCAGAGCAGCACGTTTAAGAACGCTGGCCCCTTTAAGAGCTGTCTCAGTTCGCAGATCTGACCGTCACCGCACTCCCATTTTCACAACTCTTTGCATTCATTTAAGATTTTATTTTACACTTTTAAGTCTTGCTTAAGAAAATGCTAGACAAAACGGGCTTTCTGACATAATCTTGTGTGGTTTTATCCATTCAAGCACGAAAGAGAACTTAACACGGATGCGCTGTCTGACAGAGATTCACCGACGCAGCCTGTTTACACCAGACTGGACCTCGCGTTGCGTTTTGCCGCGTCCCACAGTTTAGAAGCGGTCTATCTCCATTGAACGCGTCAAAGCAACTGTTTAAAATCGCGCTTAAGTGGTTTAAAAGCCTGTACATGAATAAGAGCGTGAGTACATAATGTAACGCTAGACAAAGGATGTCAAAACAAACGGATGCTGTGTTAATTGCGATAAATATTTTCTCACGCGTTAATTTGAAAAAATTAATCGCATGCGTTAACGCGTTAACGTTGACAGCCCTTCTATATATATATATATATATATATTAGGGCTGTCAATCGATTAAAATATTTAATCGTGATTAATCGCATGGTTGTAATGAGTTTACTCGTGATTAATCGCAACTTAATCGCACATTTTTATCCGTTATAAATGTACCTTAAATGAATACTTTTCAAGTTTTTAATACTCTAATCAACATGGGCATGGACAAATATTGATGCTTTGTGCAAATGTATATTGTTTATTATTAGTGAAACCATACTCAACATAGAGCATGAAGACTAGACATGTTTCAAAGGTCATAGATGTTTTTCAAAGAACTTGTACATGTCTATTAAACACATGAAAAAAAACAGGAAAAACACAGGTTCCCATTACTTCTTTCTTTGCACTAAGCTATTTACTTAAACAAGCATGTTTACATTTTCGCAACTGTGATAGCTCGGTGGAGGCTGTGTGCAATGCAAGGCATATGCTCGAACGGAAGCTGCCTGGCCGCGGCAATCATGTTGCGTGCACTATCGGTGGTCAGTGGGCTAATTTTGAATTCAATATTCCACTGTCTGGCTACCTGCAGAAAGTGCTCAGCGCAAACGTCAGCATAGTGCCTCTCGTCTGTCTTCATGACGGTCAAAGCGTACGACCGTAGTTTCCAGTGTGTGTCAAAATAATGAGCCGTGACCCCCAGGTAGCTATGGTTACTTTGGGAAGTCCAGTAATCTCTGGTGAGCGCAACCGTGTTTGTCTGTCTTATCGCCTCCTCGACTTTCGCTTTCTCCTCTTCGTAAGAGTCGTGAATCTTGCTTGTAACAGTGGTTCTCGAAGGTAGTTCGTATGTGTAATCGTTAGATGCGATGCGAATAATTTCAAGTAGACCCTCGTCCTCCATTACATTAACTGGCCTACATGCTGTAGCCACCCATGTAGCTATCGATGTGGTGAGTCTGTTGCTTGTGGAGTTGTCCATCCGTCTCTGCTGAAAACAATCTAGTGTGGTCTGCCGCGAGGAGGAGAGCTCTCTGCGTCAGTTGTATGCTTCGCCATCAAGTGATATTTTAAACTCGACGTGCTGCGGTGATAACTTAATTCACATCGACAATAAATGCAGATCACTTTAGTCTTGTCGACAGAACCATCAGACATCGTTTTATATATGAATTTTACGTCAGAAGACCTATTTCTTTCTCCATTTCTGTTTGCTGCTGCATCGTTTACTTTCTCAAACTACGGGCAAGGCCAAGGGTCAAACAGAAAATGCGCGCTGCGTTAATCGCACGTTAATAAAATTAGTGCCGTTAAAAGGAATTTGCGTTAACGCGTTATTAACGCGTTAATTTTGACAACCCTAATATATATATATATAAATAAATATATATACTGTATATATATACTGTATATATACAGGGCCTTGCAAAAGTATTTATCCCCCTTCATTTTGTTCACATTTTGTTATGTTGCTGCCTTATGTTAAACTACTTAAAACATTTTTTTTACATTAATCTACACTCCATGCACAATATCGTCAAAACAAAAAAATGATTCGTGACTTAGAACTTTGCAAATTTATTAAAACTAAAAAAACTAAAATAAATGCATTGCATAAGTATTCTTACCCTCAACTCAGTAGTTGGTTAAAGCACCTTTACAGTCTCAAATCTTTTTGGGTATGATGTGACAAGCCATTCTTCTCCTCAGATCCTCAGGTTGGATGGAGATTATCAGTAGACAGACATTTTCAGGTTTATGCAGAGATGTTCAGTTGGGTTCAAGCCCAAGCATTAGCTGGGCCATTCAAGGACATTGACAGAGTTGTCCATAAGCCACTCTTGCATTGTTTTAGCATGTGCTTAGGATCATTGTCATGTTGGAGAATTAACCTTCTGCCCCGTCCAAGGTTCTGAATGTTCTGGGCTAGGTTTTCATGATCATTGTGTATGATCTCTGTATTTTGTGCCGTTGTGCTTTTCTTCTACTCTGACAAATGCCCCAGTCCCTGCAGCTAAAAAACACCCCCACATGATGCTGTTTCCACCACACTTTACTGTTGAGACGGTATTGTACAGGTGTTGAGCAGTGCCTTGTTTTCTCCAGACATGATGCATGAAACTGAGATTCATCAGATTTGAGAATCTTGTTTCTGACAAGGTAAGGTATGTTTTTGCATATTCCAAGTTTTCATGTGTCTTCACTGAGCAGAGTCTGGCCACTCTGCAATAAAGCCCAGATTGGTGGAGTGTTGCAGTGATGTTTGTCCTTCTACAAGTTTCTCCCATCTCCATATATGATCATTTAGCTCAACCAGAGTGATCATCAGCTTCTTGGTTACCTCTCTAACCAGGGCTCTAGAGTGCGACAGTATTTCTCAATGGTGCGACTAAAAAAAATATGAGGTCGCACCGGTGCGACAAAGCCGTTCGAGGCAGAAAAAAAGTCTCTGCGACTCTAAAAGTTTCAACAACTTAGACCATATTGTGGTCTAAACCAATCAGAGATAGTGATGGGCGGACCCCCACTCTGATTGGCCATGGTCCAGATATTCCTGTATGTGTGTGTACTAGAGGTCGCGTTAACCGAAAATTCTCTGTCATTGACAGATTTTTTTTACCAGTGACGGAAAAATCTGAAGGCCGTTTGTCCGTCATTTTGACGGATTACAATGAGGGCAATTTGTAACTCTCCATTTCCCTTCATTAGAGCGTGATATGCTCGCGAAGGGACGTGCGTGTTTTCACCTGTCATTGTTACTGACTAGACATATGTTATGCGATCTGGGAAAACCCGTCGGATGTCGCGCTGGGACGCGGGAAAGACAGTTCACCTATCAAAGTAAACCACATAACATGAAGAATGAAGGAGTATAAATGCACATTTCCTGCCAGTCCTGTGTAAACTACGGCATGCAAAGTTTTTTCATACAATGTTTTCGTGAGATTACAGAGCTCCCCGTCTGCAGCACCAGAAGTTATCCCCGGTCAGCTGCTCATGCGTGCCGGACCGCGATCGCAAAACATACAAGGGATGATCAAAAGTCCAGACACTATGCACATGATAAACTACGTAAAACTTGCTTCACTGCTTATTAGTTGTTGTCCGTAATGTTTGCTCCTTGTGTAGTGATAATGGCAGAGCTCTCATTCTTTAAGTGTGCCAGCCCGCACCATTTTCCTTACTTTCGTTTTATTCAAATGGTTTTGTACAGTATTTTTATAGACTCAAGCACAGCAAGTACAGCGTGATGACGCCATGAACATACTAATTACCACGTAAAGCCACCTTGCACCATAGTGATTGGTAATAATAGATTATGACAGATTTTTTACGAGCCTGTCAGTCAAAATGACGGACAATAAAAAAGTCTAGCGCAACCTCTGGTGTGTACGTGTGAAAATGCGTGTGCTGCAGTCATACAGAGAGCGGTGAGTAGCCTATATGCCCGTTAGTTAAACAGAGTGGATGTAGCCGCGGATGATGAGAGAAGATGAAAAGAACGATTGACAACTTTTTTGTGAATAATGTTAAGTTAAGGCCTGATCTGTCCGAAAATCATAAGCAATGCTCTGACACGGAGCTATCAACCTCCCAGGTTATGTCAAGCCCTGGTCCATTTATCTTGAGATGTTTTAAGTTTAAATTTCAGTTCAGTGAAGCACTTTAAGCACCAACACTTTTTCAGTTAGTTACCTTTCTTGTAGAATTGTGCTTCAAATAAAGAACTTTATGTTGACCAGATCGTTAGTTAATCATTTACAAGTCAATTATGCCTATATGGACAGCGATTTAAAAAAAAAGTGAACTGGTAAAACTGCGGTGTTAAATGTGATGCGGTCAAAACCTAACTTTTGTGCTGGTGCACCTAAGAAAAAAAGTTAGGCGCAGCAGTGCAACCAGTGCAAAAAGTTAGTCTAGAGCCCTGTCTCTAACCAAGACCCTTCTCCATCGATGGCTCAGTTTGGACAGGAGGTCAGCTCAAGTAAGAGATCTGGTTGTTCCAAACCTCTTTCATTAAGGATTAATGGAGGCTACATGCTTCTGTGAACCTTCAATACAGCAGATTTTTTTTCAGAAGTCTTCCCCAGATCTATGTCTTGATACAATCCTGTCTCGGAGCTCTACTGGCTGTTCTTTTGACCTCATGTCTTGGTTTTTACTTTAATATGTATTTTCAGCTGTTGCACCTTTTATTGAGTGGTATGTGCCGCTCCAAATCATACTTATTCAATTGAATTTGCCACAGGTTAACTCCACTCGAAGTGTAGAAACATCAACAAGCAAAACTAATGCTTCTGAGCTAAATTTCAAGTGTCCCAGAAAAGGGTATGAATACTTATGCAATTGCAAAGTTGTCACAAACCTGTTTTTTTTTTGCATTATTGTGCACGAAGTGTAGATTTATGTATTTGTTTTATTTAAAGTAGTTTAAGATAAGGCAGCAATATAACAAAATGTGAATAAAATGAAGGGGGATGAATACTTTTGCAAGTCACTGTATCTGTATACTGTATACGTACATACACACACACAATAGTAATCTATTTTTAACTTTCAAGAGCTTTTGATAGCCTATGTTTTTGGAAGCCTTACTCATCTGAAGCTTGGGAAGCTCTGGTCAATTGTTTTATTTAGCCTTCCCCTTCCTCTGGATACAGAATTTCCCATAAATCCCTAAGCCTTTCATTAGTCTACGGGAATTTATGTACAAGTCTGCAAGGCCTGCTTCTGGCAACCACACCAACAGTTCTGTTTTTACAAGTCACTTGGCATCATAGGAAGCATTGACAATAGAAGGTAGAAGGGGTTGTATTTTGTCATCTTTCAAACTGACTGGAAAGATTGCACCCAAAGAGATTTTCGGAACAGCTAGAGGACACAGCATAGTTTTTGTCATTTTGTTATAATTTACTCATCCATGTTGTAACACACCTGTATGACTTTGGTATGTATAACAAGAAATGAGAGTTAATGTGACTGACAGCTGTGGTTACCTTTCATAATTAATTGTGTGAAAAGAGCTGCATCAGTATTCTTTAAAAGTTTTCCTCGTTTTCTATGAAAGAAGAAAAATAATTTTGGTACAACATATGGGTAAATGAGGACCCTTTAGGTTAAACTGACCCTGACTTAGGTGCGATTGATATTCGTCTGAAGTTTCAGTCGCAGAAGCTGTAGTTTACAGATGGTATTTAATAATTATTTTAGAGACCGATCAAGTCACTTCATAATACATTAATATGACGTCAGGAGCCGCACAGATTACTTTTGTATTGCTTGTATCTGCTTTTTGACCTTTTTTATGAAAGCTCTTAATAACTCTTTTTTGAGCTCTTATAACTCGCATCAATCAGGTCCTGCACTTTATCTGTTTATTTTCTAGCAATGTTATAAAATATAACTATAACTGCAGGTTTCAAGTTTTGTTTATTATCCTTAATGTTGAAAGAAATATAAATAAGGTCAAATCAAAGCCATACTTCCTAACAGAAACAAAATGACAGGCAATAAAATAAAAAAATCTTGGAAAATTTTCAAAATCAATTTAAAACTAACGGAGGATAAATTAAGATTCACATTTAACCTTTTAACATGCTTAGGCTTTGACTCTATTTCTTTGAATGCATAAAACATTAAAACACCAATAAACATGTGAAATAAACAGTTTTTAGAACTGCAACTTTGAAACAAAGCAGTTCAACACTGGATGGTCTGCCCACCTTTCAGCAATGTAATATTGTCAACAATGTGAACATACTGTATATAATCAGCATGAACATTTTAAAACAAACAATTAACTAAATAAAAAAAAAGAGTAAAAATACAAATTAAATTAAAATAAATTAACAAATAAAATGGCACACAAAAGATTCTGAAAAAAGTGAAAAATAAATGCACTATCAACAACAAAACAAATTTTTTATTAAAGTGACATTGTGAATTTGCATTTCAACAACAACAAATTTCCGATAACTGGTAAATATAGCCAGGATTGCAAAACATGAAGTTAGATTTGTTAGATTGCATGTCGCAAACAATATGCTTAATGGTCACACTGATGTTTTACAAACATTTTAACAATCTAATAAATATAACAAAATGAATAAATATACTTACTTTAAACGATGAAGTTTGAAAAGATTAAGTTTGTCGTGATCTCGTGCCACATGGCGCTATCATTCCATGTGAACTCCAACGGCTTTTTCTGTGATGTAATAAACAACACAATTATATTTTGAGTTAAGTCTAACTTATAAGACAAATCGCACACTATGTCTGATAACTGTGATACATTTAGCCAGCATTGTAAAACATGAAGTTAGATTTACAAGATATAGGCCTAAACCCCGGATTGCGACATTTTCTCCTTGATGAGAACATTCATGCAAACTTACTTTAAAATAAGCTTGCCCGGTGACACTACATTACTTATGAATTTAGTTTCAAACATAGGTCAAAACACACAACGTACATTTTACTGGTATTCTAAACTCTAACGGTAACGTTAGATATTTGCATGTCGCGAACAATATCTTATATCTTAATAGCTTAATGATCACAATGTGTAATGTTTTACAAACATTCTAACAATATAATAAATGTAATAAAATGAATAAAGATACTTACTTTAAACGATGACGTTTGAAAAGATGAAGTTTGTCGTGATCTCGTGCTGCACGTTTGACTGACAATCAAAATGGCATATCATGTTACAGCGCGCATGCTCCAACCACCAAATCAACATGTGTGCTTGTAAACTTGCATGTGCACATCCAGTCAACAGTTTAAATTAAGTTGGTCAGACAATTTTTTAACCAACTTATTTATTTTTATAGTTTTATTGTTCAGTTTTACTAATAGATAATAGTTTTTACAACTTTTTGCAAGTTGGATTTTTTACAGTGAATCTTGTGTGAGTAAAACATTTTTTGTACTATGCGTCACTATTGCTTTGTTAAGCCCTATTCGCACGGGATTAGTATTACCTGGGGACCTCTAGTCATTTGTAATAATTGCAGAGGTTGTCTGTGATTCATGTAGCTCAGTGGTAAGAGCATGGCGTTAACAACGCCAAGGTCGTGGGTTCGATCTCAGGGGATTGCACATACTTAGAAACAAATGTATAGGATAATGCAATGTAAGTCGCTTTGAATAAAAGTGTCTGCCAAGTGCATAAATGTAAATGTAATCCTGTGCGAATCGGAAATGTCTGTAATTTGTAAAGAAAAAATTCCCCCACAATTTACCTACCCTATTTTGATGAACACCGAGGTCCTGTGATAATATTAGTCCTGTGCGAATCGGCATCTCTGTGATTTGGGATTTTTCAAGGTTTTATCCACCATTTGCGAATAATGGAGGCTGTTTTGAAGTGTTTTGATGTTATTTCGGGTGCTGGGTCATATCCATAAGTTACCTGCCAACACTGTAGTTTTGTCCGGGAGTCTCCCATTTGTTTATTTATCATGGAAACTCTAGTAACATTTGAGACCCGCGATCGTGGTGATCTTCTGTCCGCGATCACGGGTCTCAAATGCTGACAGGTACGGTCATATATTATTATACACCATACAACTATAGGCTATACAAACTATACGCAAAGCCTTTCCATCACATCCGGGAAATAAGTCAGTAAATTTGAGTAAAATCACAGGCTTCACATGAAATACAGATGTGGGGAGGGAATTTCTAAATCACACGAGGTCCCCAGATAATACTAATCCTGTGCGAATAGGGCTAATGTGTAACCTAACGTTACGTGTCTAACCAAATTCACAGAAGGCTCCAACTAAGTTTACTACGCAAACTGCTATCCAATCATATCAGTGGGCGTTTACTTCCAAGTCTTGAATGTGGCACGCCCATTAAAACCGAGCGTTTGTCGAGCCGGCCTCAAAACCCGGGTAGAAAATAGCTTATTACTTATCGATTGTGATGTTTTTGAATGTAAAGTTGTAAAGAATGTAAAGACTGAATGTTGCGAACGTCATAAGTAGACCTCATACAACAGTATAAAACAATAAACAAGGCCAGTTCAGGACACCTTTTAGGGCTCGACATTTACGCTTGTCCGCTTGTCCATGACAAGAGAATGTTTTGTATGGGCAAGTGAGAGAGAATTTTACTTGCCCGACCGGACAAGTCACTTGAAAAAAAACAACAACAACAGTACGACATACATGTAGAATAATTAGAATATGTGCATTAGACAGAGCTGAGTGTTTGTGTGAAGTGCGTTTGTCGTGGTTGTGCTTGTTTGTGTGTGATATTATTCAATAGCGCACACCGAGTCCATGTACGTTAACTAGATGCGGACGCGGAATCCTGTTATTTAAATGTCATCTGGCTGTTCTGCGTGTCTGACTGAATTATGTGCACAGTTTAACATACAACACGAGTGGTTGAGGATTTAGCCGTGTCTGCACTGTATGAGGACGTGAACACATGAACTTGATCTCCAGAGTTGCTCCGAGCGTTTTACTGTTTGAGTGAAGCTATCTGCAAAAACTCAAGCGACTTCCCGAAGACTCGTCAAAATAAAAGTCCCGTTAAACTGAACACTGCCAGTGTAGTGTAGTGTACTATAGTATTTGCTATTGAAAATTGTAGTGCCCTTGTAGTAAATTGATTGTTACAGTATAGTATCTAAGAATTTTACTGCAGTTTACGATAGTAAATACTATAGTATACTACAGTAATTTATGTGGACAAATATACCACTATTGTATAGTAAAAAATGAAAAACACAGTACTTAGAAAAAGAAAAATTAAAACAAATTTAGGTAAACTAAAAAGCGCTTTGGTTCCGATGGACACGCGTATCCAGTTTGTATTAGGAAAGACTTAGGAAGGTGTACCTCTCAGAAAACGTAGACAAATGAAGATCATTTTAGATGTTTAATTATGACTTGGAGCATTGGGATCGCGAGACGAGGGCAATGTATTTTTTTTTTATGAAAATCTCAAATTCGACCAAAATCCATATTTTTCACTTTTTCCTGTAGCTCAAAATTATTGTCACGTGATAAGCTGCTGCTCCATAGGTGTCATGTGGTGCACTTAAAAAACTTGAGCAGGCCAAAAGCCTAAAGAAAATTACAATACAATCCACCCCCAAAATCCACCCCCGTTGTATGGCTGACACCTTTCCCACCTCTTCCGAGTTTGCAGGTCTGTTATAGGCACCTTCTCCAGACCTTTAAATTACCTTTAAAAATGTTTTTTTGCATCACTGTCCAGAGTGACCTGTGTTTTCTCAGCACTTTTATTCCTCTGGTCCTGTTTACCTCTATGTCTCACACTCACCAGGAATTCTTCTTTGAACATCAGTTTCACTCTGAAATGCCCAAACTATAAGGATTCCTATGCGTTTTGGAAAATTATGGATTTTTATTTGATTGTTTTCCAGGTCTGGATTAGTGAAAAAAAAGAAAATTGAGTATGGAGAAAATTATGAGTTTCCAGACTATTGCTTTCTAAAATATAAAATAAAGAATTTTTGATAATAAATGTGTTTATTAAGGTCTGGGGATGAACTGCATCCTGCTCGCTGCTCCCTGTCATGCTTGATTTTCAGTTTTAATTTATTCAACAAACAATGGCCTTTGGCTGTAGAAGCAACAAGGTCAAGTTATGTAACTGGTTAGTGTAAATTGGCGTAACCCGTATTTTTCATAAAAAATATAACTATATACAAGAAAATTCATGTGTAATAAAAGAGAAGCATATAGTTTAGTGTATTTATATAGTTTTTAGCCATTTTTACATGTTTGTCCGAGATTATTTAGAAAACAAAGGTGTTTTCAGCATATGTCCCAATAAATGTTGCAAAAACGCATTAAAATTTATATTTTTAGATAACTTAAAATCTATTTTCGTGTGATATTTTCAAATAAATAATTATTTTTTGTTTACATTCCATCTAGGTGGATAAAAAGTTAATATTTCTCATTCGTTGGCAGTTAACACCATTTGACTTTTCAGGTACCTCCAGTCTTTACTTTTAAAAAAAAATGTGCAAATGTTATTTGTAATTAAACAAAATTAACATAAATACACTAATTACATTTTTAAATATTCAAAATATTATATTATCGTTTGTTTTAGATTAAGCAATGTGTATACACAATTTAAGGTTCAAAAACGCTGTATTTTACACATACCGTGCATGTTTGTATCTCCTCTTTGCCCCGCCTCTCTGAAACACGCAGATTTTTTACAAAGCTCATCGCTCTGAAAAGCGAGGTGTGCTGTGATTGGCCAGTTAACCAGTGCATAGTGATTGGTGGAATACTGCAAGCGTGTGACGGAAATGTAACGCATCTTACCATATTGCACTGACAGGTATGCCCACCTTACTTGCGTATACATTTGGGAGGTCTTAGTCAAATCATACCACGAACTGACGTAGATTTGTGGGGGTGTGGTTACACGAGGCATTTCAGGTAGGTCTGGGTGAGCATTCGCTTTTAGATAGAATGCATCTTTTGTTTCCGACACTTTCATTTTAGCAATTGTACGTGTCTAATACATGCATGGGCAACTTATATCACACGAAAGACACATAAAAACACTTATTCGCACCATATGAAAAGCCCTTTAAAAGTTTTGTGATTTTCTCATCTTGCCAACCCCTTTTTGTCACTGACCCACATATCGAATGTTTCAATGGCAACAACATAAACAAATGTTACTGTGGCCCAACCTTAACTCCCAGTAGACTTCAGTAAAGAATCAATCACAAAAGAGTCCCTGTAGAATAAAAATAAAATTAAATACATTAGCTAGCAAGTTAAATCTATGTCTAGCCAGTATTATTTTGGGTTACTAGTTGAAGAAAAGACCATTTACTTGGCTAAACCTAAATGCAACAAAATCACACTACTAGAACGAATTAATAAGTCGTTGAGACAAGCACAACAACCTGAGCCCAACTTCAGTCTACTCATCACCTTAAAGGTATAGTTCACCCAAAAATGAAGATTTTGTCATCAGTGACTCACCCTCATTTAATTTCATACCTGTATAAATTACTTTATTCTGATTAGGGATGTTAATGACTAATCAATGATTGATTAATTGTCGATAACAGTTTACTCTAAATAACTTAACGATGATCAAGTTTAAGGTCATGCACGTACACGTGCGTACGGCTCATGCGCAAAACACATACCTAGCAGACTCATTAAAAAACGCAAAGGCTATCCACTTATTACATTACTTGGATACCGACACACCTTTGTTTTGCACTTTGTTTATACAAAATAAGCGCCATAGATGCAAAACGTCATTGCCAAATATATTTTCTTTCTAAGGTCTGGTGTTACCGGTAACAACAAGTTTATTAGTTGCCATCCCTATATCCCTATAGTGTACAGGACCATCAGGGTTTTGAGGTTTGCATTGATCGCCTGTGGACAAGTTATTTTATTCTAAATGGTTTAGAACAGTGGTTCTCTAACTTTTCAGATCAAGTACCAAAATAAAATAAAATTAAATTAGCTGTTCCAAGTACCACCAAATGACTGCCATAGAAAATCACACGAATAAACACTAAAATTAATAGTAGAGCTGTGAATCTTTACTTGCATCATGATTAGATACACCTCGTCCTCCAATTCTAAAATGTTATTAATAATACAAACACTTTTATTTACCAGCTGTTTTCAAACTAAAGAACATGTTTTTTTTCCATGTTTTTCAAGTTAGTCAGCAGTTATAGTGGACACAAAACACTTTTCTGTAGTGCACTGTAAACAGGGCTCTGTAAATGACTTTTATGGGGGATTTATTAACTTTGTGTGGACTTGCAGAAAGACTACAAACCTATATCAAAGACAGAAAACTGGGCTTGCTGTATACTCTCATGCTTAAACCGAACATCTACATAACTACCATGCAGTCCTCACCTCAGCACGTACTTCATATTTTTCAAGACCCTTCATTCTCTTGTGAATAAGCTCACCAACCCTCTAAAACATAACATTTCATCTTCTGAACATCTGGTGAATGGTTTTCTTCTTTAGTTCTTTTCAGGTAAATTAAAATCAGTCACTGCTTGTATTGCTCTAGATACTCCTCAAACCTGCACCGCTTACACTGATTTAGGGTCTGATCACCAAGAGCACAATTTCTCTGATTTCGATCATGTTGCTCCTGCTATTGTAAGTGATCTAATTATGAAATCTAACACAAAATCTTGTCAGCTTGACCCTGCACCAACTGCTCTACTTAAGACATGTGTTTCAGATATATCCCCATACCATAACCAATCTAAGTATCTGCTGTTAAATGCCACCGATAAATAGTAATTAATTAATTTGAAAATTAATTTGCATTTAACCCATCCAGAGCGTAGTGAACACACGCACAGCAAGTCTTGAACACACGTACACCCGGAGCAGTGGGCAGCTATCACTGCAGCGCCCGGGGAGCAAGTAGGGGTAAGGTGCCTTTCTCAAGGGCACCTCAGTCGTTACTAGAGATGGCAAAAGTACACACATCCTTTACTTAAGTAGAAGTACAGATACCCATGTTTAAAAGTACTCAAGTAAAAGTTGAAGTACTGACTAAACTTGTTTACTCAAGTAAAAGTATAAAGTATGGGCTCTAAAATGTACTTGAGTAAAAAGTAGCCAATACTACTACCTGTTTTAGAGTCACGCTCGTACCTCACAACTGAACTACCATTATGTAGAACACAAGCATAAAAAAGACTGATGGAATAAATCTATTTGCCACTACCTAGGTAGTGGAAAAAAACACAAATTTATAATACAATTATGATGTAAGATAAGAGCGTAAAGGACAAGCGTATTGATAATAATTGTGACAGAATTCCCTTTGTCTCAAGTTCTCAACCATAATTTTAGCTATTCTTTGTGTTGCCTTCCGCCTTGGTCCGTGGCAGCTTCTTAGACTACTAGCCTATGTCTGTGATGCGTAATAGCCAGGAAATGACTGTTTGGTACTGTGATTGTCAAAACATTTTATAACAGAATTTCACTGCTTTCAATTTTAGATTAACTGTCCCTTTAAATTTTAAGCACAGACCAGTCAAGGACATATCATTATACAAAGGTTGTAGACACTTGGGAGATCTTGTCAAAAAGAGAAAACTAAGAAATACAGAGATAATTAATTAGGCAAGTCAATTTACTTGGTAACATTACTGTTTTTCTCGATTGGTTAAACACATTTCTTGAAATTATGCCTCGCTTTAAAATATTAAATGTTTAACCTCTTACATTGTACGTTACACTCGTTCAACATTAAAACTTATGTCAGTGTTGCTAGATTAGGTGGATGATTTCCTGCCCAAAGGCTCACTAAAACCTACTCACTTCAACAAAAACCAGCCCAAAATTTTAACTGCCAAAATAATGTGATAGTATTTTATTGCAATGTCAATCAACGTTGATAAGGATCGTTTTTTATTTCCTTATAATTATAATCATGACAAGATGAAAAAATATAATAAAAATCAGGAAAATAGATCAAACAGATCAAACAAGGCAAATGCATTAAGAAAATGAGAAAATAAGACTAATAGGATATGTCCAGAAACCACTTCAAAGCGGCAATCAGGAAATTAGCGCATTTTTGTGCAAAAGTGCCCACTATAATTAGTTCATCGGAAAGCAACGCAATGAGCAGGTATTTTTCACTCGTTCATGAACTTAATGCGCACACCACGATAGCAAAAAATATGCAATTCATACATACTAATGAACAACAGCAACAATAATGCTCTTACCTTAACGAGCTGCCTTAACTTCTGACAGAACTACAGTACATCTTTCGTGAAGTTATATTTGTAGAACATGCAAAATTTAGCAAAACTGTTTTAAATTCAGTAGCTGTCAAGGACGAGTATGCCAGACTAAAGTCTGTAAAGTTGAAAAGATTTGCTGATGCTGGACAGAAGTAGTATAATCCCATTTACAGTTTGACTTTATTAAATTGTTTAACTGTGCTCTGATTTCAATTACAGTTAATGTTATATTTACAAAGAATCTTCGAGTCGTCTCACCACATGTGTAATTCACATTGTGAGATTTGAGTCATCCTCCCACTTACTACTGTGCAATTTATATTTAGGCTACTTTGGCATTGCGGCCGCTTCAATAGCTAAATTACATATTTAAAATCTGGTCCTTTCGCGCTAAAAAACCCTACCATTCACGAGTCACCACATGATGCAGAATATCACGCTCGAGATCTGAGAACGGTTACTCCGTCTTCTTTGATTTGATTGGTCACTGCTTTGCTCTGTAAACAGTAACTCCCGCCTTCTTACATTTGATTGGCTAGTGGCCACCTCACACAGCGCTTCGGCTTTTAGGCAGACCTATCATTAGGTTGAAAAAGTCACGCAATGACAAGAAATAATATTGATTGTGCATCAAATACAGATTAAAACTAAAGTAACGAGCCTGGTTTGAAAATGTAAGAAGTAGAAAGTACAGGTATTTGCGTAAAAATGTAAGAAGTGAAAGTAAAAAGTCGTCAGAAAAATAAATAGTGGAGTAAAGTACTGATACCAGAAAAATCTACTTAAGTACAGTAACGAAGTATTTGTACTTCATTACTTCCCATCTCTGGTCGTTACCCGCCGGCCCTGGGAATCGAAGCGGCAACCTTCTGGTCACGAGTTCGACTCTCTAACCATTAGGCCATGACTGCCCCTAACATGATTTAACGTGAAACGTAGCACGAGGGCTGCTTTATTGAAATTTTGTAGGTGGTGCTATAGAGCCATTTTGCCACACTTCATTCTGAAACCCATATAAGATGTACATTTTCGCCACCTCTGACATGTATGCAAACTTTCATGACTTTTCAAGCATGTTTAGGCTCTCAAAATGTGATTCATTTTGAAGATGAATGCAAATGGAGCAATTCCTCACATCATAGGTGCTAGGGCCATAATTAACAACATCCCTTTATCTAAATTTCCCTATAACTAAAAGAAATATAGAATCTTATGAATAAATTATTTAGAGCTAAGTTAATATGCCTCAACCCGATCATTTTTAACAGTAACTTAGTGCTAAAAGGACACTGAAATTGTTATGTTCAATGCAGTTGTTTTGATAGAAGGAAAAAATATACATTTCTGGTTTCAACATTTTTTTTTCTTCCGACATTCCTCGTTAAAAGAAAATGTGTACATTAAATTAACAGATTTTATCAACAGATTTACCAATCTCTGTAAAATAAAATGATCATGCTGCCATATTTGTCATGTCATTTTTACTCCCCCTAATAAATTGTAGTTTTTACCTCCCTCTACAAATTAATGGATTACTCAATTACTATTCGTCGGTGGGATTCAAATTTTTGTTTTTCAGCACTACTGATGTTGGTCATGCTTCTGTAAAAATAAAAATAAATAAAAAATTTGAGCCAGAGACCTCTGGTTGAGTTGACACAGAATGACCCACCCCTAGTTCTGATGAACACAGAGAAAGATGTTTGGAAGAATGCAATTTTCAGTTGACTACCATAGTAGGAAAAATTAAATGGTAGTCAAAGGTGCCCCAGAACTGTTTTCTTTGCTTAATTCTTCAAAATATCTCATTCTGTGTTCAGCAGAACAAAAAAAAATCTACTCTGGTAGTGGATGATGTCCCAGAACTGAAAATTGCTACATTCTTTTTATACAGGAACGACCTGAGAGTGAGTAAATGACCACGTTTACATGGATGTCAGTAATCAAATTATTTATTCTGAGTAAACTAATATTACGATTAAGGTGTTTACATGAGTTGCTTTAAGAATATACCTTTCATGTTCCCGTTTTACATGTTACACTACATAGTTCGATTAATGGCATATCATTACGTCCCTAAGCGACACTGTTCAACGTTCCCTCCATAATTCCATGTATCAACAAACAGTTCGTCTTCGCCATGGTACCACATACAGTTTTTGGTGTTTCATTTATTTTCTAGAATTTTTGGCATCTTTCTTGTTTCCCGTTCGGACCAAAAATGTGCTTTCTTGCTTGAAGCCATGTTGTTTGCCGTAAAACGAAACTGCTGTCCACTGCCATGCGTGTGTGTGTAACCTGTCACAAAGTGCCGCGAAAGTTCCTACGCGCCGGTAATAGTGCGATTAAGGTGTGTACATGTCTATACCGCACTTCGATAATGCGACTAAAATAGGAGTGCTCCATCCGTCTTAATTCGATTTGTGTTTACTACGATTATGAGTTTAGACGGATTAAGATAATCAAAAAGCTCTGTTTACATGGTGCATTCTTAATCAGAGTATTGTCTTAATCGTGTTAATATCGGATTATTGTTGTCCATGTAAATGTGGTCTATGATGACAGAATTTTCATTTTTGGGGGAACTGTCCCTTTAACTTTAACTGCTTTTGTAGTCGGCGCAATATTACTAACCACTAGATAGACTTATAAACAAACACAGACCGGAAGTTAAGGCGCATAACAGTCACAATACGCGTATGTCCGATAAAACCATCTATACAACCAAGGTCATCCCAGGTAAAAGCACATACTGAACTTGGGAAGTTCTTGACCTTGGAAAATAATTTTCTCTTCTGTAAACAGTGCAGTTACACACACAAAAGTGTGTGTAGGTGTGTTTGATAATCATAGCTTTTGCTTTATGATTATCAAACAATATTATTATTCAATATTTTGCTCAATATTGTTGTGATGTCAATTGCACTGACACCACAAATCAGGGTGTATTCATAAACCATATTTTCCGCATTTAATAAAAGGCATTAAATAATTGCACATCTTGTTTAAAATGTAATTGTGAAAATAAACAACATGTGTAATTTAGTTTGACCTCTTCAGCTAACTGAACATTTTCTGAAAGTTCTTTCACGCAAAAAGAAAGTAATTTTAAAAAGACTTTCACAAGCCCTGCTTCATAGTAAAATGTCTTTGGTTTAGTTCAGTTTTGTTACAAGCATCATATTTTTATGAGGAGAACATTATGGACCTCATCAGCCAAGTCCTTTTGAACACATGACAAAATAAATTTAGTGTGATCTTAAACTTGGCACTCTATAGACACTTCAATAGGGAAACTGAACACTTGCCCAGTCTTTAATTAGACCTAGCGCAGATTAATTTAATAGTTTTTCTGTTTTTATTTTCAGCTCATTATTTTGTTATTGGGGTTGACTGACTTATTGGGCCAGCGGCACAAAAAATTATGTTAAGGCTTAAGTACCTATATTAGAATTACCCCAAATAATTATCTCTGTATTTCAGATGACAGCTCTTCCTGGTTAGAAACATGGATTTAAAAAAGATGGATTAAGTGTTAAAAATAAACTTTCACCATCACATTTTTTCCTTATTTTATTATTGAAAATCTACATTCCATGAATTCAATAAAGACAATTAATCTAACCAATCCAGAATGTCCTCTAAGATTTATTTGCAAATTGCCATTGTTTAATGCGCTCACCCACAGATTTCTTGTGACAGTTTTTTGAGTAGATCATGCAGAACACCGCTATCAGAGGAACTTTCTTCCTGCATGTGTGCTCATGTGTGTGGGTGGTTGCTCGGAGGGTTCGTAGGATTGGGTGTGTCTCCCGGGCGTTATTGAACCTGGAGGCATCACGCCCACTGTACATCAACCTAGCGCTGACAGATCAACATACAGTAACTCACACTTAACTTTAAAAGTGCTCCTATTGGGGCCATAAAGTATTGTGGAAAACAACTATCCTATGCAGAAATTATTTTTTTACTGTTACTATGTTACTATTACTATTGCTGATAGTTAGATGTAAACAAAATTCCGAACCTGTTTTCAATCATGCAGATTTTGTACTATTCATTATTTTTTATTGTTTTCTTTGGTTTAAAAATATTTTATGAAATTAAAACTTGTTTTGCAGTGAGTTAGGTTGCCAGTAAAAATACATATACAGTATTTTAAACACCAATTTAAAAAATAAGTCTTTCCACTGTTTAAACTTATGATCAATAATGTGTGTAATGGTGTTAGTAATGTTACTGTCTGAGGTGTGTTGAAAGATTGCTTTGTGCTCTCTCTGAGTTTGAAATGGTTTCCAGGCAGACACGAGTCGAAGTGACTCAGAAAGAGTGTAAATATTGCATCACTGTACCTTTTGTTTGTAGGCCTTCTGTTTTATTGCCCGTATCTACCATTTCGCAACCAACGGCTGTCTCTTTTGTGTTGTCTGGGGAGCACAAAGTGACATGCAACTCTGTGGTCCAAACATAGTTCATCTGACACAGCACATTTCTATCATTGGCTTCTTTTGTCTTTCATTCTTTTTCATAAACTCCTTGGGCTGTTCATACCCTCGTCCTAAATCACCTACCTAAACAATATCCATCTTGTTTTCCGTCACCCACACTTTGCGGGAATTCCGTTGTTGCTGGTAACCACAGACTGCCCAGGACGATGAAGTCATTGATATAAGGCTCCTGCCTCTACTCCAGCTTCCTCTACAGGCAAAAAATGGCAAGTCGGTCTTTCTTCAACACAATGGGATATTTATTTTTGCTTATATTGATCTACAGAGAGACATGTGGCTGGGCAGACCGAGGTTAGCCTCTTCACTACTGTGAAGGGGCCTTTATTTTCTGTAGAAAGTATTATTACTAAACCGTTTTATGTTCAGTGCTTTGGTTCTTTATCAATGTGGCATGCAAATAGCTCTGACCATTGACCCTTGAGATCTCAAAACAGATAGTTCTAAATGTAGGATAATAACGGATAGAAGTGGCTAATGGACATGTGAGCAACAGCGGCTATATCATCACCAGCTGGCCTTTACAGTTTCTGGCACGGGTTCAGCCATTAAATGCCTCAGATGTTTTCTTGGGTCATTTCTATTCAGTTTTTATGAAAGGTAGTTAAATAAGTGGTTGCACTTTACACAACCACCATGCAACTCAAAATGACGGCATTCACAGTTACTCCAAAACATTGACGGCACAGTGACGAAAAAGAGAGAATATCGCTCTCTTGTAGTCTTCGGCTGTCTTGTTGTCTTCTGATGTGTTGTCTTCTGATCACAGCTACAGTGTATGGAGAATGTCTTTCATATCTTTGAATAATTGGCATTGTAACAGAATTACAGTATGTCTAATCCTTGTATCTTATCAGGGACTCGGGGTCAAAGTGCCGTATGTTGTAGCTCAGCGCAGCCCACCAAACATGGCCAAAGCTATCTTCTGCTCTCTTTAGGAAGTTAATGGAGTACCCAAAGTGATTTATCCTAAGCTATATCATAGAAGATATACATTTTATCTATTCATTGAGTAATGGTAATCTAAGAAATGTCTCACACGCACATGTGTTACTCCCTACAAAGAGGAGTGACACTAAGCAATGAGGTCATCTAATGTTTAAAGTAAGACTTACTGTAAGACAGTCTCCAGAAAACCACTCCTCTTATGTGGAAACATTCACTTTCCCATGACCCCTTTCTCATGATCCTGTAAAGAATTTAAAATTCAATGTAAGATTGTAACAGTTATTAAGGTATTTTAGGTCAGTTTTAAATGAATTAGACAAGCCTAATGACTCCATTAAAGATTTTATGAAATCTGGCCTAAAAATTGCGGATTTAACCTTATTTTTTTTTAGTAAGTCAACATAAAAAGTCTGTTATACTTTCACAATATTACATATTTCTTGTTAAAACACGTTCACTTGCATTCTTGCATTCCATTTGTTTCCACTCTGCAATTTTACTCTGGACAAACTTAAAAAATAAATATTCTAATTTGTTACAGCTATTTTTAGTTTCTCTCAAATTGTATTCTTTGGCTCAGACCTTTACTTTTAATTTAAAATTAATCAAAAATTGACCTTGAAACAAAGTAAAAATATGATTTCATTTCAAAATAAACAATTATTTGTTAAACACAAGTATGTTTTTTACTTTTTACTCTCAAAACTGTAATTTTTAAACTCTAATTTTGCCTAATGATGAGTTGCAACCAATTGTGATGTTACATGGTCACGTGACTTGAAAAACCGTTTAATCCAAAACATTACTTCAATGATACTGTTTCATTTATTTTGTCCGAGGGGAGTGTAATTTGATTTTTAAAAACAATGATTTTCAGTTAGACCAGGTTTTTCGTGTACGTACCAACTAAATAGTACAGTCAGTAGTTCTCAAACTGTGGTACGCGCACCACTAGTGGTACTTGAAGATACCCCTGGTGGTACGTGACTCTATATATTAATTTACATTTCGTGTTTTAAATACAACTTTAAATGTTTAATACATGATAGATAAACACGGAATACATCCCTATGTGCAATTTTAATAGGCCTATAGTTGTATGAATGATTGTTTTTTTATCATTGGTCGATGTAACTCAGGCGCATGACAGGCAGGGAGCTCAAACACAGAGACAGGCGCTTGCGAGTATCTCACTCTCTCTCTTCCGATGTATTTGTGTAAATTAAGTTTCTTATGTATTTCTGAACCTGAACCGCTGTTTAAAGCTGTTGTAAATGCTGTAAAGCACTAATTCAACACGCGTCTGCATCTGGGGTTAAATCAATGAAGCGCAAGTTGCGATTTAGTTTTGACGCACCACTTTAGAGTAAAGTGTGAGTCTGTTTGTTATATCAGACTTTGGTTATATACAGCTGTTCTCTTGGTGTTTAAGTATACGTATATTTTATTTATTTATCTTCTGTGTTAAATATTCTTTCCACATTGATGTCTTTAACATTGGTTTGTAGTCTTTCTACAAGTCCCCACAAAGTTAATAAATCCCCCATATAAGTAATTTACAGAGCCCTGTTTACAGTGCACTACAGAAAAATGTTTTGTGTTCACTATTGCTGCTGACTAACTTGAAAAACATGGAAAAAACATGTTCTTTAGTTTGAAAACAGCTGGTAAATAAAAAAGTGTTTGTATCAAAAAAATGTTTCTCACGCACCTTCTCTGGATCTGTTCCACATTTGTGGAATGATCTGCCCGCTGCTACAAGATCAGCAGATTCTGTAGCCATCTGTAAGAATCGGCTGAAACACATCTCTTCCGTCAGCACCTGACCGATTAGTTCTGACTTAAATCTCTTTTCTACTCTTTCTATCCTTAAAAAAAAACAACTTACCCTTGTATACTCTGGTAGGCTATATGAGACCAGTTTTACTGCGCTTATGCTTTTTGTTGTTCTTATGTTGTGCCAATTGCTTCCATTGTTTAACTCATTTGTAAGTCACTTTGGATAAAAGCGTCTGTGTTAGGTTTTAGTTCCCCACACGAATAAATATATCCAATTGTATGCAAGGCCATGGAGAGAAGGGGCCGACATTCTTTGTCTGTTAGGTTATAAACAGACCCTAGACATACCTGCTTGCAGATACCTTGTCATACCTTATTTGGTCATAAGATGAAACGTAAACATATTTTGCTTGCAGCTGTTCTTGTGTTCTTTTTCTGTACCAAATATAAAGGGCTGCCTGTGGGGAAATAAACGAGTAAGAAAGCTAACGCTAATATACCCCTGTGTTGGTCTCTTACACCCAGAGCTCTGCTGAGAATATTCTCTCACAACATCCAACCCATTTATGAATTTGGTCTGATTATTTGAGGAAATATAGAGTTCAAAGGGAACCTAGAGGAACATAGAGTTCGAAAGGAACTGTGATCCAAACACAGAAAGAAACCTAGAGTTTAAAAGGAACTTAGAGTTTTAACAGTCTGCTAAATTACTAAATGTAAATGTATTAGATTAGAATTGGAGGACAAGGTATAAAGATAATGATTCACAGCTCTACTATTAATTTGAGTGTTTGTTTATATGATTTTCTGTGGCGGTTCTTTGGTGGTACAATAAAACAAATAATTTTATCAAAGGTAGTACTTGATCTGAAAAGTTTGAGAACCACTGAAATAGTAGATTTACAAATATATATATACTGTACATATGTATGTCCTTATTTATAAATTAAAGGTTCTTTTCAGAGGTATTGACTGGGAATGTGTTTTAAATTAAAAAGTACATAATCAATTCGTTATAAATCAGCCTTTTTAGAAGAAAGTAGAAAAAGGACACACAATGAACAGGTGAATAGGATTGGGCATGAACTGGATTGTAACTCACTTAGTTGTCTGAAATGCTATGCCATGGCTTACCAGTTCATAAAAGCTTTTAGATAACTTTTCATTTAAAACCTGTTAAAATTGTTTGTGAGTGTTGTATTTATCTTGGAATAGATTGTTTTTTCCTAATGCCCGGTCACAACTGAGGACCTCTTTCTCTGTCAGCAGTCCTTTTCTTTCATCTTCAAGAAGGCATTTTGATTTGATCCAATAAATGTAACATGTTCAGCTATATACTATTGCTTGTGTTGTTAATAAGTTGCGTAATATATGCCTCAATGGATAGAAGACTTTCTCTGTCCCCTCTCTTTTCTTTTGTGACTCAGTCGGGCTCGTTAATTCTAAATTAGTCACAGGAGCAATGACATTCAAGATGAAATTGCATGGGCATCAGTTTTAAAAATCTAAGGCAGCATGTGACAAATTTATCTTAACCCAGGCTGTTTGTTTGTGCCTTGAAATGACATGAATAATTATTTGTTTGTCTTGTTTTTAAATCTTGACAAAAATGAGTATTCTTTAAACGAGATGCTCATGGTTTTATTAACATGCTTGCAAACATTTTTATTCCACTTTTTTCATTTAGTGTCACAACAATTTTATTTCACCTCATGTACATCTCACACACCACGGAACAATTGGGCCTCGGAGACAAAGCTGGCTGTTGGGTAGAATTAGGCCAGGAAAAAGAATGGTGGAACGCTTCTTGAAAAGGTGGCAATTTGGTTTTTGCCCCTTCACTCTGAATTTGCATACCTGTGCACTGCTCTAGTCAGGGAAGCTCATGCAAATTGGGATCACCTATGCAAATGAGGTCAGCCTGTAGGAGGAAAGGCAAGTAAACCGTGTTGGCATGCAAGCCTTTTCCCGCTCACGCAGCCCGCAAAGACATAGCGATGCAAACTCTGCGACAGGCATACACCCACTCAACTCATTTCCTTCTCTTATAGCAGTGTTCACAATAGGAGAGACTGTAAATATCCTGCACTTGCTTGCTGTTTAAAAGAGAAATGTAGCTTTTTTTATCAAAACATTGTTCACTACATGCACAAAAAATATGGCACAGACACAAGTTGTCTAAAAACTGGGAGAACAGTGTTTCTTATTTCTCAGTGGCTTTAATTTCACATCATTTTGGCATCTGAGCCTGATCAGAAGATGAAAGCATTCTCACATGATGTCCTGTAGTGTACTCCATACATATTAGGACATCCTCAGACCTCAGTGTCGGTACTCATATATTGGATAAAACGGCATCACACCTCAGTCTCTAAAAGGCATCAGTTCTCAGTTAAACAGCGTTGGTGCTAAGATCTTGCTCAATCAGGCATCGGTCAAAACGGCCTCAGACAGATTGGCATCAGGCGAAACGGCCTCAGACTAAAATCCATTAGGCGAAACAACCTCAGATGATAAGGCATCAAACGATTCTACATGTGACTCCGCCCCTCGTGTGATGTCACGGTCGCAAACAGTTCTTTTTCAGAATTCTGAATTTGACTAACTTTTAAATAATCAATAAATAGGTTTGCCTTTTATGTTTTTTTTTATATTCTGTTTCATGTATATTTAAATATGGGCTGAAAAGGGATAGATGCTTTTTTCACCATCAGCTGTGTTTGATTTTTTATAATGAAATGCTGACATTTTTCCTTATTCTCTACCCTGACAGCACTTGGTGTCGTGGGATGCTGGCAAACCAGAGTGTCTTCTACTGCTAGTAAAAGAGATGCTGCAGCAGTACCATCAATACCAGTGTCAGCGTCTACGCGACAGCTCCCGCCTTCTTTTTGAGTATGACAGCCTGCTGGAGGACCCCAACTATGGTCGCAGCATGGAGATCTACACCGGACGCAAGAACAGCTGGGTACCTGTGCTGCATTACTTAATTTTTTCTTTGGGGAGATTTCTGATAATTTAGGTCAAATTGCTATGTCCAACATCAGCCAAAGCGCTCCCGCTGTACTAAAGAATATTTATCGTAAAATAATCATTTCTGGAAAAAAATGACATGTGCTTTCAGCCAAAAGCAATAAGAAAGTCTGCAACATGCATTTCAGGATGTTAAAGGGACTCGGAATAAACTAAACAAAATAAAGATCAAAGACAAAGTTCTAGCCTAACGTACTGCGCTTGCTGTAACTATATAACGTCTGGATAGCGCCATTGGTTTCTGAAACGTTTAGGCAATGGGTGAAACTGTGATTATGACCATAAAGATCAAATTTTACCTCCGATAAAATTCTGGCAGTGTTGATGAGATGCAGTCCTTCAGCGCGGCTCATATGACAGTCAGCTATGAGGTAAAACTCAAGTTTTCTTGTGTGTGTCTGTTTCAGGAAGTCTTTATTGTTGTACAGTATGACAAGTAAGATTTCACAGTGACAGTTTCTATTGCGCTTTAGTGAAGGGATATACAGCGTGCACAACGGCATTTGCAGTATAGCACAGCGTAACCATTTCTGAGGTGAAGCTTAGGTAATTAACTAAAGAATAATGACACTGACATTAAGCCTGACAACATATCACCTGACTGCAGATATAGATTTAGGACAGTGCGTTTTTCTCGGGCTCTCTACTCAAACTGCCTCTGTCAATGATTTTCACGCATGTCTTTCAAACTAAAAGTCTCGTATCAGAAAAACATTTACTATTACAGTTTTTGGTGTTGATGTTGTTTCTATGTCACTCTGGGTACGTTCATACAGTCACTTTTTAGGATTGACAACCGTATTTACTTACGGGCGTGAGTCTCAAAATGTCCTGTTCACACACTGGTTTAAAGTTGCAGCTTGTATACTGTCTGTTTGAACGAGAAACCGAACTCAAGCCTGTACGCGACGCTTGTAACCATAGTGACGAATGTACACATGAAAGATGGTGCATACTACAGACATTATCGCAATGGATTTAGTGCTATATATCAAAACTAGGCGCGATTTTATTCGCAAAGAAGTAATAAACAGACACGGACGGCGGCTGAGACTATTTTTTTTTACTTTAAACCCTTTTGTTTTTAAACACAGCACTAATGTCAGAGCGCACAATGTGGGTTGCTCCCAGGTCCGTGTAACGCTTTGCAGTTCTTTTTTCAAATTTCACCATCAAAATTAATCAAATGAAAATTGGGTTCAAACTTTCATTTTCAATTTTCATGGGTACTTCACAAATGGATAATTGTCTCTCAGTTTCATTTTAAATTATACGTGTTTGGGTAATTGCTTCAGAATTTCTGATTTTCGAACAAACACAAAAATTACTTGTTTTTCTAATTTTACATTTATGTGCTTGCTCTTGCAGCTGGATCGTACCATTATCGCCGGTGGTAGGGGTTTACAGTGCGTACTACTGTTTATATCAGATCACCATTACCTTTGCACGTTAACCACATTGTCTGGACAATGAGAGAGTGGAGTGCGCTTGATTCATATGAAAGTGTGATCCGTCGGTTGGTAGAATGTCCATCTAGAAAACATGTCGCTTTCACGGTTAATGTGTAATTATTATGAGACGTTATATTATCCCTTTATAACAAGAAAATATATCATTTAAATGCCATATTATCCCAGGGACGTCATTTCCACTGGGGACAGGGGGGACATGTCCCCCTCACTTTTCAAAATCCCGTTCGTGTCACAGAGAAGAGTCTGCCTGTGTCGATGCGCGCGTCGTGTGCACTAAAAAAACATCACTGAAAGATTGTTTTCAATCACGTGGTTTTGATTTGAATTGAATCGTCGTTGTTTCGGTAGGCTATGTTAAAGCTGTTTCCTTATAATGGACTTCTGTGGGGAAGAAACGCGCAACGCGTGATTTATTACTTTTTTTGTTTAATAAGGACTCGTTCTTTTAACAGCAGTGTGTTTATGACAAGGCTTGACAGAAACGTGGGCTTCCCTGGTCGTTGTTTGGGTACGTTAAACCTCGTTAAGCATTTTAGAAAGTCATCCTCGTCTCCTTTCGACCGCAGATTCAGGTTTACAAGCCCAGTTTTCCTCCGTTTCTCAGTCAATACTCGCATTTCGCCCTTCATGAACATCCACTTTTGCTACACAATAAAAACACATTTTGGTTTAATCAATTTAAACAATCAAAAACAACGCAAAACATAGGTATTTTGAATTTGTGATAGGATTCAAATAAAAAACGTTTCCCCCCATTTTGTCCCCCCTCCACTTCTCAAACCAAAGTTACACCCTTGTATTATCCCATCAAAACGAGAACATATATTGTTTTAACGACATATGATCTCGTTATTATGACATAATTGAGTGGAAAAATAAAATGTATGTGGCAGCAATACGCCACCCTACGTAATAACTCGGGCTGCGACTGATACAAGTTATCCATCACTTCTACTTTTTGTGCGTGCACTCACTGCACTTGCTGCCCGGCCGTTCCCAATGACATACAGATCCGCAGCATTGCCATCTACTGACTAAAACCAAAACGGCAACCGATGTCGAATAGATTAATGATTACAGACCAGACAGTAGTGTTAGTAAAAATATATTTAATACATGTGTAATACATAAGGGAGATAAATATGATTAGATAAACCGTAGGCCTTTAATAACGCGACAGCGCTGTGGGTCCGTGGGCGGCTGTAGACTACACCCCTACCACCGGCGATAATGGTACGATCCAGCTGCAAGCGCAAGCACATAAATGTAAAATTAGAAAAACAAGTAATTTTTGTGTTTGTTCGAAAATCAGATATTCTGAAGCAATTACCCAAACACGTATAATTACAAATGAAACTGAGAGACAATTATCCATCTGTGATGTACTCGTGAAAATTGAAAATGAAAGTTTGAAACCAATTTTCATTTGATTAATTTTGATGGTGAAAATTGAAAAAAGAACTGCAAAGCGTTACACGGACCGCTCCCAGACCGCAAAACTGGTGGGAGCAACTCCGGTGGAGTAGAGTGACTGGATTGAAAATGTATGCATGACGCACAATTTCTGTCTTTGTCTCTGTGAATTGCTAGAGCCTCACATTGCAAAATGCAACACCCAGATGCGACGAACAATATGTGCGCAGAAAATAGTCGCAATCGCCCTCTGGCACCATTGCGCACCTGTTCGGCATTGGAAGATCAACAGTCCACAACATTGCTAAAGAGTTCTGCACTGATTCACTTACTACAACCAGTCATTAACGGCGTGAAACTTATGCACGCGAATACGTCACATGACGTGACAGACAAGTGGTGCGTTCCAAACGGGATATATCGCCCTCCGAAGGGCCCTTCCGAAAAGGTGACACCATACAAAACGTCACTCCAAATAAATAGAAAATTATGTTGTTTTATCGCTCCTTTTGCTAAGTGAATTTTAAACGGAAAAAAATTAAAAAACTGAAGTTGAATGTTGAGATTTGCACTCGTGGACAAAACTCACAAATCTGTCTTCTGCATTTGAAGTTGCAGAAAAAATAGTCACAAATGTGTAAACTGGCATTTACAAAATACATTAGCAGATACAAGTGCATAGCACATATTTACACGTTTTCCTAGATTCAGATTTGAATTGCAACCACAAATAGGCATCTACAACCTCTCAAATCTGTCACTGCAGTTTCAAATCTTCCCGCCTTGACTTTTGCTACTACTTTCACGATAAACCCGTTGCAAAACTAACTTGTGCACTTGAAAGCTCAGAGGCGAGAGAAAGAACGGCATTTGATGACGTCACGCGGCTGAGCCACACCGCCCCCTAATGGCGGGAAAAATCACAATGAAAGGATCTAGCAAATAATAGTTTATATAATGTTTAAATAACTAAAGCGAAACCATCAGACTTATTTATACTATCATGTATAATTATTCCATGACTTATACTATCTTGTATAGATATCATTTCGTAATGTATTTTAATGATATCATTCTGTATACTATCGATAATATGTTGTGTACTATGGTTTGTTTTAAAATATAATGACAGGCTGACTACATTTTCCGTTATGTATACTATAATGTTCATTGATATACTATATAAAAATGTACATTTACACAGTTCAACATTATGATTCTATAGCCTAACCCTTGAGAATTAGTATTGCTTTAGTTATAATGTTACCAATATTATATTAATATTTAAAAAAACACGTTCCTGGTAGTATAATATAAATGTAAATTAAATTCAGTGAGCAATGTATTATTGACCATTATTGCACTTTTAAGCTATTTCTACTTTTTTATATTTTTTTGTTATTTTCAATAAAGGGAAAATGAACAGAAATTGTATGCAGGACTGTGCAATGCCATTATATACAGTATTGGGGTTGTGGGTTTACCTTGAAGTTTCTTTTCTCATGGAAGGTTTGGATTTTTAACAGATGAGCTTAAACATATTTAATCAATATTTAGTGTACAATTATTTTCTCATGTGATAATTACTAGCCGCAGGATAATGCATCCAGTCGGTTGTTATCGCAGAATAAACCCCTTCAGTGTTATACAAGAACTGATTCTGATCATTCTGATATAGGAGCCTTACACAATGACAGGCTGACTGTACACTTTCTGTTTTTAATTTTGATCATTATCGTCAGTGAACTTGCTTCAGCTAAGTTAGGTTGTTAATTAGGTTGCTAATTTATACATCACCCTTATCAGATTCAAGATCTTTATTGTCATACAGTATGTACCTGTAAAAAAATTATATTTTGCAGATGGGGTAGAAAAGCAATAAATATATAATAAAGGACAAACATAGAACAAAGATATACTGCAGTAAATATAAAAGAGAATAAAATAGAAAAGTTAATTTATAGTAAAAAAAGTGGCCGTAAGTAGTATTTTTGTTAAGGAAAATGTATTTATTGATTTAGAGTTTCATCTTAAATTAAATACTGTATTAGTTATTTATATTGTGTTTTTTCCTGCCATTAGGGGGCGGTGTGGCTCTGAGCTTTCAAGTGCACAAGTTAGTTTTGCAACGTGTTTATCGCGAAAGTAGTAGCAAAAGTCAAGGCGGGAAGATTTGAAACTGCAGTGACAGGTTTGAGAGGTTGTAGATGCCTATTTGTGGTTGCAATTCAAATCTGAATCTAGGAAAACATATAAATATGTGCTATGCATTTGTATCTGCCGATGTATTTTCGTAAATGCCAGTTTACACGTTTGTGACTATTTTTCTGCAACTTCAAATGCAGAAGACAGATTTGTGAGTTTTGTCCACGAGTGCAAATCTCAACATTCAACTTCAGTTTTTTATTTGACAAGTTTTGACATTGGGGCTGTGAGTGTACATTTTAGTGTACAGGTACAAATACTTACTTTACAAGTTCACAAATTAAAATCTACATGCTCTCAAGTTTTGCTACTGAAATACCTTCATAGGAGTAGGGCATAGGGATGATCACTTCGGAATGGAACGCTGGGCTAGTTGTCCAGTACGATGTGTCCAGTACGACTGCGTGTGAACACAACCGTATTAAGAACTCAAATACAGGACTGACAACCGAATTCTGGTGCTGTATGAACGTAGCCTCTGTGACCCAATCATAATAGTCTTGCGATCCACCAGTTGAGAAACAGTGTTCTAGAACACTCCAGGGTCACAGTTAGAAGATAATCCCTTGTAGTGTGAACCAACAACATAAGTAAGTACAGAGCATAGGTTTGTTCTTGCTGTTATTCACTGCAGTGTAGACCTGAATGTGAATGTCACAGGCCTTATGCACAGGTTGGTGGGTAAAAAGTATATTGCGCAACCAGTTAAAAACAAGCACACACCCTGCAGAAGTGTCGGTAATATTGTTGCATTTGTGGGAGAGTTCAGTGTGTTGGGCTGAAGGCATGATTGTCTTGCTTCACAAGTTACAATCTTTAAAGGATGTGGTGAGGATAACTGTGGTCTGTGGGATAACAGACTGCGATTAGGAAACATCTGTGCAGTCCTCACTTGATGATGCGAGTTAAACAGTGAATTATAGTCACTGTAGTAAGCAAAGATGCCACTTCCCCTTATTTTTAATAGGTATCTTACCTTTAAATTAGCAGTTGATAAGTAGGCTGTGGGTTTTTTAGTGGCCAGTGTTTATCTATAGAGCATGGTGGCTGGTGAGCGATAATGTCAATACAGAGGTCATAAGTTTACCTACACCTTGCAGAATCATATTTAAATAAAGGAGGAAAAAAACTAATTGCTTTTTGTTTTTTAGTGTTGCACTGATGAAGCTGTTTGACGTAACAGATACACATAATACACAGTCGATAATACACAATAATAACAATCAGAAGTTCAAAAGTGGAACCCTGGAATTATAAGGTTCTATCTGCATTCTGAGCAGTTTTGAGATATTAAGCTTCAAAGTTTTTGGATTCCATATAGCAAAAATGATATGGGGAACAATTCTCAATCATGAAAAAGACAGACCCTAAATGTATTCTAAATTTCCAATATAAAAATCCTCTCAAATTTGTAAATGAATATTTTTGGAATAGGACAAATCCAGATAATACCTCCTTATTCTCCTTCTGCTTGGAATTACAAGGTTCTCTTATCAAGCAACACAAACAGTTTATTTATAAATGGTTTTAAAAAATAAAATTGTTGTTGTAAATGTATTGACAAGTTAAATTCAATTGTTTCTATGACGTTTATTTTATGTTTTTATAATTTATTTTATATTTTACGAGTTATTTTATCATTTTCGAGTTAAGCATAAAAGGCAGTGCTAAATATTTTGTCTAGTGCAGAAATACTGAAATAGCTTATTTAGGGCAGTACTAAAAAAGTGAAATTTTTATTTTCTGTTTTTATTATTTACATTTTGCATGTTCTGGAAGACATAAACGTATGCCCTCAACTGTACAGTATGTACAATATGTATGATATTGTATGTAATATATACTATATATATATTAATATATACTATATATATATATATATGCTACTATAGTATA
>NC_079899.1:6031497-6098908 GCF_024868665.1 Triplophysa rosa
ATATATATATATATATATATATATATTAGTGCTGTCAATCGATTAAAAAAATGTATCGGATTAATCACACATTTTTTCTGTGATTAATCACGATTAATCGCACATAACAATTATTTTTTAAAATATACTTTTACATTTTAATAATTTCACATTTAATCTTCAAATTGATGTAGAAACAACATATTTATTTAACAGCATCATTTTATGAAAGCTAACATTTTGATATTAGTATTGTAACTGATGTCTCTATTAAATTGATTATTTTAACATGAATTATAGCCATTCAACAGTATAATTGAGAGCTCATGTAGGAAATTGAAGGACACTTTACAGTCTTTAATGCTAAATTATAAATTAAATGCAGACGAATTCTCATTAAAGCTATAAAATCACATTGATTTCTTCTTTTATTTTGTTCTTTGATTAACATTAATGACAGGAGTCACAACAGCCCCTTTAAGAGCTGTCTCGGTACGCAGATCTGACCATCACCGCACTCCCTTTTTCACAACTCTTTGCATTCATTTAAGATTTTATTTTACACTTTGAAGTCTGTGCTTAAGAAAATGCTAGACAAAATGGGCTTTCTGACATAATCTTGTGTGGTTTTATCCATTCAAGCACGAAAGAGAACTTAACACGGATGCGCTGTCTGACAGAGATTCACCGACGCAGCCTTTAGCCCGTTACTGTAAACACCAGACTGGACCTCTCGTTGCATTTTGCCACGTCCCACAGTTTAGAAGCTGTCTATCTTCATTGAACGCGTCTAAGCAACTGTTTCAAATCGTGCTTAAGTGGTTTAAAAGCCTGTACACGAATAAGAGCGTGATTACATAATGTAACGCTATACAAAGGATGTAAAAAGAAACGGATGCTGCGTTAATTGCGATAAATATTTTCTCATCAATTTGAAAAAGTTAATCGCATGCGTTAACGCGTTAACGCTGACAGCCCTAATATATATATATTAGGGCTGTCAATCGATTAAAATATTTAATCGCGATTAATCGCATGATTGTAATGAGTTAACTCGTGATTAATCGCAACTTAATCGCACATTTTTATCTGTTATAAATGTACCTTAAATGAATACTTTTCAAGTTTTTAATACTCTAATTAACATGGGCATGGACAAATATTGATGCTTTATGCAAATGTATATTGTTTATTATTAGTGAAACCATACTCAACATAGAGCATGGAGACTAGACATGTTTCAAAGGTCATAGATGTTTTTCAAAGAACTTGTACATGTCTATTAAACACATGAAAAAAACAGGAAAAACACAGGTTCCCATTACTTCTTTCTTTGCACTGAGCTATTTACTTACACAGGCATGTTTACATTTTCGCAACTGTGATAGCTCGATGGAGGCTGTGTGCAATGCAAGGCATATGCTCGAACGGAAGCTGCCTGGCCGCGGCAATCATGTTGCGTGCACTATCGGTGGTCAGTGGGCTAATTTTGAATTCAATATTCCACTGTCTGGCTACCTGCAGAAAGTGCTCAGCGCAAACGTCAGCATAGTGCCTCCCGTCTGTCTTCATGACAGTCAAAGCGTGCGACCGTAGTTTCCAGTGTGTGTCAAAATAATGAGCCGTGACCCCCAGGTAGCTATGGTTACTGAGGGAAGTCCAGTAATCTCTGGTGAGCGCAACCGTGTTTGTCTGTCTTATCGCCTCCTCGACTTTCGCTTTCTCCTCTTCGTAAGAGTCGTGAATCTTGTTTGTGGCTCTCGAAGGTAGTTCATATGTGTAATCGTTAGATGCGATGCGAATAATTTCAAGTAGACCCTCGTCCTCCACTACATTAACTGGCCTACATGCTGTAGCCACCCATTTAGCTATCGATGTGGTGAGTCTGTTGCTTGTGGAGTTGTCCATCCGTCTCTGCTGAAAACAATCTAGTGTGGTCTGCCGCGAGGAGGAGGAGAGCTCTCTGCGTCAGTTGTATGCTTCGCCATCAAGTGATATTTTAAACTCGACGTGCTGCGGTGATAGCTTAATTCACATCGACAATAAATGCAGATCACTTTAGTCTTGTCGACAGAACCACCAGACATCATTTTTTATTTGAATTTTATGTTCAGAAGACCTATTTATTTCTCCATTTCTGTTTGCTGCTGCATCGTTTACTTTCTCAAACTACGGGCAAGGCCAAGGGTCAAACAGAAAATGCGCGCTGCGTTAATCGCACGTTAATAAAATTAGTGCCGTTAAAAGGAATTTGCTTTAAAGTGTTATTAACGCGTTAATTTTGACAGCCCTAATATATATATATATATATGTATATATATATATAAAAATGTCCTATTTATAATTTAAAAAAACATTCTGTAGTCATTGCTGATTTTTTGTGAATGCATTGTGATGTGGAATGTATAGGTTTGCATGTTTCTTTTATGTGTATTTTTTTGTTTATTTTAATGGGTTTTTGTAAATATTTTGTGAGGATGAAAAGAGTAGGGTTTTTATGTGAGTAATGTTAGTGTGTTGATGTTCATTATTTATATTATTTTTCCTAGACAGGGGAGTTCTCTGCTCGATTTCTTCTCAAACTCCCAGTGGATTTTAACAATATTCCCATCTATCTTCTCAAGGTAGGACACATCCATCAGTACACAAATACACAGGAACATAAGCTTGCATAGGTTTGATAGGCTATAGGTTTTTTTGCACATGCATGTGGAGAAAAACATTTTCACAAAACACTGCACATTGAGGTGTATGTACGAAAAGGTCTCTCTTGTGAGAGCATTCATTTCTTTGCTCTTGTTTTTGTGTGTGAAGGCTGTGAGTTGACTAATCAGCAGGCTGTCACTCACAATCAGCTCTGAGCATTGCTGTGTCTGCAGGCTCTCTTTCTCTCTCTCTCTTTCTTGCTCTTGCTCTGTCTTTTGCTCTCACTCTCACTATCTCGCTCTTCCAGTCACCCTTGGTCTCCCCTTATTTTTTCTCATCTTCCCCCCTCTGCACTGTATAACCTCATGTATGTTTGTGTATGTGTTGTACGCGTGTGCTCACGAGAGGGCGTGTACGGCCTCAGGAGACCCTTGCTCTATGGCCCTTTCCAGTCGCAGCCATGTTTGTCCTCGCCAAGAGAGCTGAAATGATGGTAAACATACGGAAAACAGCAACCGTCATCAACATCACCGTCTCAGTGTTCAGTCCCTCAACAGTACACTTACACTTATGCAAACACATGTACAGTTCACTCCCAGTGGAGCACACTTGACCAAAACACACTTTAGCTACAGGTCAGTGCCCAGTAAGACTGCTGCTGTGTGGTCATTGTTTGCTGAAGTCTGCCAGGGGAAGCTTATTTATATAAAAATATGAACACTTCCTTCCTCCTAATGGGTTTTAGTTGAATGAAAATATTGAATTAAAAGTATTTGAATCTGAATGAAACAGCATGCTTCAGCATGACATTTCCTTTCTGCAGAATGTAAGATGCATTAAGAAATTGTTTACTGAGTTAAATTTACTTTATTTGATAAAATTTACTGTAAACAAAAATATAGCGTATAGTGTTAGTTCTGGCAGGCCACATCAAGGGCAATTTATGGTCGTGCTTAGGACCTACGCCGTAGGCAGTGCATCAGTTTTTGTTTTGTGGCGAGTCCCCCATTGCACAATCAGCGTCGCCATGGAAACGACAGCAATCAGAGACACACACCTGCCGGTCGTCAGCACCTGTTCCCAATACACGAAGAGGCATAAAAGCCAGGGAACAGGAGACGAGGGTGAGATACAACTCCACAGAAATCGGATGCTAACGTTTTGTATTTTCTCCCCTCGTAGAGACCGACGGCTGACGACCGGATATATTCCACGGGCATCCCGGGAACTCATGAACTTCTTGGACTCACATTTCACGTTTGTTGCACTGTCTATGAATAAATCACCATCTGGGGCTTTTGTGAAACTCGTCTGTGCCATTACCGGACGCACGGTCGACAGCACACTTCCATCTTACCAAGCTCAGCGATCAGGATGACGTAGAGGCCTACCTCCACATCTTTGAGGTCATCGCCACCCGGGAAACCTGGGACAAGTCGGAATGGGCCCGGATACTGCCACGTTCCTTTTCTCACCGGCGAAGCCCAACGGGCGTACTACTCCCTCCAAGCTCCGGCCAGTGAGGACTATGAGGCGCTCAAGAGTGAAATCCTCGCTCGAGTTGGATTGTCCCCAGTGACTGCGGCACAACAGTTCCAGGAGTGGATGTACAATGAGACTGCGCCAATCCGAGCCCAAGTATCCCAGTTGACGCGCTTGACCCACCTCTGGCTGCTAACCGGGGAGCCTACAGCCTCCCAAGTCGCTGAGAAGGTGATGCTTGACCGTCTCCTGTGAGCGCTGCCCCGGCGCCTCCGGGGCCCTGTGAGTATGCGCAACCCTTCTTCCCTCAGAGAACTCGTCGAGTCGGTCGAGTCGGCGGAGGCGTCAATTGCTCGCGATGCTGGAGAGAGAGCAATGACACAGCCCCGGAGGGTGAACCGGCCATGGCGGCCACCGGAGGGCACCTCTCAGCCAGTAGGCAGACCAGCTGTTTCCTCTCTCCAGGATGAGCCAATGCCGACGGAACCCGCGCCTACAGCACCCCGGGCTTAGCTCGCCGGCTGTGGCGTACATCGGAGGATTCCCTCCCGAGCCCCAGAAAGGAGGATCAGGTTAGACGGCCAAGCGGTCACAGCAGTGTTGGATTCGGGGAGTTCGGTGACACTAGTGCAATCTTCGGTCTTCCAACCCCGACATCGAGGGAAGATCATGATCCCCATCACCTGTGTCCATGGAGACACCCGCAGCGTACCGGCCAGGCGAGTCACCATCTCCGCTGGACCAGGAGCCTGGCCGGGAGAGACTGGCCGGGTTTTGACCAGCTGCTGACACCCTCGAGAGAACCGGCCGGGAGAGGAAACGGCCGCCAACGACAGAGACCGGCATGGCCAAGGAACCCCCGACCCGTCATGCTGGCCACAGATAGCGAGAGAGAGGGTGAGTGCCGATCGTCTTCCTCTAATCTCTTCAACAATCTATTCCAACAGATAACCACCGGAGGATCATTCGGAAGAGAACAGAGAGAGGACAAGCGGTTAAAGAACTGTTGGGGCCAAGTGCGGATCGTAGAGGAGGACATCCGCCAGCCAGCCCCACACCCCACCCCTCACTTCGTCGTCAAGAACGGTCTGCTTTACTGCGCTGTCCAGAGGCGGGGGGAGGAAAAACTGCTACTGGTAGTCCCAAAGCGAAAGACAACCACCATTTTGGAACTGGCCCACACCCACCCAATGGCAGGACACCTGGGAGCAGCCAAAACTGCCCAGCGGATTCGGGACCGTTTTCACTGGCCAGGACTCGAAGCCGAAGTGAAGCAACTCAAGACATCGGTCTACAATCCCCAAACCGATGGACTGGTCGAAAGATTTAATCAAACTTTAAAGAGGATGCTTCGACGTGTGGTGACAGAGGATGGGCGCGACTGGGACTTAATGCTGCCGTACGTGCTCTTTGGCGTCCGAGAGGTTCCCCAGGCCTCCACTGGATTCACGCCATTTGCTCTTTGGCAGACAACCCAGGGGTCTGTTAGATGTGGCTCGGGAGGCCTGGGAACAACAGCCGGCTCCCCATCGTAGCGTCATCGAGCACGTGCGGGAGATGAGGGACAGGATTGATCGAGTGATGCCCCTGGTACGGGAACATCTGGCCGAAGCCCAGCGCGCCCAAAGACGGCTGTATGACTGGCCCGCCCAACCTCGGGAGTTTCATCCAGGAGACCTGGTGTTGATCCTCACGCCAACAGCCACCTCCAAATTCCTGGCAGCCTGGAAAGGACCATGTACCATCATTGAGAAGGTAGGGCCAGTCAACTACCGGGTCCGCCAGCCGGGACGACGCTGGGAGGAACAGCTGTATCATGTCAACCTACTAAAAAAATGGATCGCCCCACAGGAGCAAAAATGGCTGCCTTCGCCGACAAGGAACCTCCGGTGGTCCAGATGGGACAACAGCTGTCCCCCGTGCAGAGGACCGAGCTTGATTCCCTGGTCAGTCAGTTCCGTGACGTCTTCTGCGATAAGCCCGGGCAGACCAGGATCTTATACCACGAGATCCGTATGCCACCAGGTGTCGTGGTCCGGCAACACCCCTACCGGGTCCCGTAAACTCGTCGACTGGCTATCGAGGAAGAGATCGCCAGGATGAGGGAACTACAGGTCATAGAACCCTCCCGTAGCCCGTGGTCCAGCCCCATCCTCATGGTTCCTAAGCCGGACGGCACTCTCCGCTTCTGCAGTGACTTCCGGAAGCTGAACGAAGTGTCCAGCTTCGACGGGTACCCCATGCCCCGAGTGCATGAGCTCTTGGATAGGCTGGGAAGGGCCCGCTTCATATCCACACTGGACTTGACAAAAGGATACTGGCAGGTCCCCCTGAGCCCGGAATCCCAAGAAAAGACTGCCTTCAGCACACCGTCGCCATCGGCAATACCGGGTGCTGCCGTCCGGGCTCCATGGGGCGCCTGCCACGTTCCAAAGGATTATGGACATCCTCCTGCGGCCACATCAAGAATAGGCAGCGGCCTATATCGATGATTTTAGTCATCCACTCTGAGAACTGGGGAGAACATCTTGATAGATTGCGGAGAGTGCTCAGGGACCTTAGGAAAGCAGGACTAACTGCGAACCCAAAGAAGTGCCATCTGGGTCTCGCCGAGGCACAGTACCTGGGTTTCCGGATTGGCAGAGGTCTGATACACCCCCAGAGCAAGAAGGTGGATGCCATCCGGAATGCGCCAAAACCCGCCAACAAAACCCAGGTACGTGCCTTCTTGGGGCTGGCGGGCTACTACAGGTGTTTCATTCCGAATTTCTCTTCTCTAGCCAGTCCCCTGACCGACCTGACCAAAAAGGGGCAGCCCGAAAAGACGAAGTGGACCCCAGAGACAGAGACCGCCTTCCAGAGGCTGAAGCAAGCACTATCGTCCTCCCCGGTGCTGCACGCCCCAGACTTCGGCTGCCCCTTCATCCTCCAGACGGATGATTCAGACACCGGCCTGGGTGCAGTTCTCTCCCAGATCCAGGAGGGAGAGGAGCACCCGGTCGTATTCATCAGCCGGAAGCTCACCCCTGCCGAGTCCTGATATGCCACGGTGGAAAAGGAGGCCCTGGCCATAAAGTGGGCAGTCCTGGAGCTCCGCTACTACTTGTTAGGATGGAGTTTCTCCCTGGTCACCGATCACGCCCCCCTACAATGGATGTCCAAAGCGAAGGAGACCAACGCACGAGTGACCAGGTGGTTCCTAGCGCTCCAGGACTTCCACTTTAAGGTAGTGCATCGGGCCGGGACCTCCCACGGTAATGCCGACGGTCTGTCGAGGATGTGGTCAGGTTGGACATCCCGGTCAGGGACATTCCCCCCTCCTCCCCGACCTACGACCCGTTCATCGTACAGGACCCCCCACCGTACCCGGATGACGCTTTGGGGGGGGGGGAGTGTGGCGAGTCCCCTATTGCACAATCAGCATCGCCATGGAAATGCAATCAGAGACACACCTGCCGGTCGTCAACACCTGTTCCCAATACACGAAGAGGCATAAAAGCCAGGGAACAGGAGACGAGGGTGAGATACAACTCCACAGAAATCGGATGCTAACATTTAGTATTTTCTCCCCTCGTAGAGACCGACGGCTGACGACCGGATATATTCCACGGGCACCCCGGGAACTCACGAACACAAGGGACGGAACACGGAAGCACCACATTCTTGGACTCACATTTCACGTTTGTTGCACTGTCTATGAATAAATCACCCTCTGGGGCTTTTGTGAAACTCGTCTGTGACCGTATCGTTGCTTTCCTCGCCACAGTTTATACTTATGCGTTGTTGTCCGTGTCTACCAGTAGTCGTCAGTGTCCATGGGCGTATTGCTTGTTAAAGATCAGGTATCACACACAGTTTCTGACAATCTCATATTAATCTTGAGTACCTATACAGTAGTATTGCATACGTTGTATCTTCGAAGAGTGTTTATTTTGATCACATTTATAAAAGATCTACATCTTATAAAGGAGCTACAGCACAAGCACACAACAGCACGAGCACAAAATTATTGCCAATTGCCAACAAAAAACAGACATACGACTTAAGCCCTATTCGCACGGGATTAGTATTACCTGGGGACCTCTGGTCATTTGTAATAATTGCAGAGATTGTCTGTGATCATGTAGCGCATTCGCATGGGATAAGTGAAGCCTGTCATTTTACTCAAATTTACTGACTTATTTCCCGGATGTGATGGCAAGGCTTTGCGTATAGTTTGAATAGCCTATTGTTGTATGGTGTTTAATGATAATATGACCTGTCAGCATTTGAGACCCGCGATCGCGGTGATCTTCCATCCGGTTCGCGATCACAGGTCTCAAATGCTGACAATGTTAAATTCTTATTCACACAGCCCGTTGATACCGGAAAATTGCCAAAAATTTACCAGAGTGCTTTCTGTGTGAACGCAAACGCATCCCGGATAGATCCGAAAAATGATTCCGGAAAGGGGATCTATAACATTAACGGGATGAGTCCCGGAAAACGCCCTGTGTGAACAAAAGGCAGAAACAATGCCGTAAACGCTGTGTAGTGATGGCACACATCTATAATAAATCGTAAATAATTTGGCTATGAAAACAAATATAGTTAAGCGATTATTTTTTTTCGTTTGTAAATCAAAAACAAAAAAATAGTCCTACTATTTGTCTTTAGATTAATCATGGATGAATGCAAGAGTCCTAATCACCAAACATAAGGTCAGATGCGAGAATAAGTTGTCTGCTTCTAAACGCTGTTTAAACTTGAAATTACTTCTATCAAAAATATTAACACGAAAATACACAGCGCTTCAATAAACTTGATTGCTTACCAACCTTAAAAACGGCCATGTGCACCCGTGCTCGTGCTGCGGAGAAGCCCGAGTGTTTCTGTGCAAAATTGGAAATATTGCATAAAACATTTGCGAATAAGAACCGTTTCCATCCAACTAGTCAGCCGTCACTGTCCTAATAAACTGCCACTAAATATCAGTAAGAATAGTAAGAGAAGCCACTGAATATAATAATTTTCATATATAATAATACTTGCGCAAGCAGACGATTACGAAACACAATAAATGCAAGATCAGTACTCTGGTTAGTCAGGTTTCGCCATCTCATAGTGCAGTTATGTGACTTTTTGGAGGAATTTATTCGGCAAATGCGTTTTCATCTCCCATTATTCGCATTAACTCTTTTTCGAAAAATGAAAATGTAATGTGATCTTCTGTTTATTTATAAAATAGAAATCTATTTTTTTTATCTATTACAAGTTCCACCGTATAAGTGTTAAGGTGTGTCCGAGTGATGCTCGGATTTAATTTTTGTCATCAGCGCCTCGATTTAAGATGTCACAGTTTTCCTCTTCTGAGATTTATTTAGTGTGAAAAAATGGTAATTATTTTTCATAGATGGCTTTGTCCACTGACCCCTTTCCATGGTTACTGCAAAGAAATGTTGCCGCTTCAGTGATGAATTGCTCAGTTATGGAAAATGATCAGATTTATTTTGCTGGAGTTTGTTTGAGATTATTATTGAGACTGTTAACATGAAAAAGAATACACCAATATAAATCAGATCTCTAACAAGATCCTGGCAGATGACGTTTTGACTGCAGTCTTTATTAGGTCTCTCATAGCGTCCTCTCCACACCACGCCTTTGCCCTCTGCCACACCAGATAGAGGTCACAAAGCGCTGTGAGGTATGGTGTCATGCACCGTGATCATTGCCTGCAGTGTGCTGTCTTGCTGGTTTAATCTTAGTAGACTGGAAATGTTTACCTTTCTAAACTTGTATCCCATAGGGTCTTTAAGGGCTTGTCATGAGAGCAGCCTATACTGGTGGAGCAAAGAGAGGCCAATGACATTGGGGTTGTGTAGCAATGTTATCAGGCATCACTATATACATTTTATAAGGTCCTGTCTTGCCTTGCTTCTTTTGGATTTGTTTCGGAAGCTGTTAGTAGAACCACCAGCCATTTCAAATAATGGACACGTTTACTACACATTTAGAGAGTGACATTAAATGGTACTATGATTGTGCTTAAATATAAATGATTGAATATAAAAACTCTAACCGTAACTTCTTCAGTCGTTCTATGACTCTACAAAAGCAGCAACCTAACGAAATTGGATACTCAAGTGGGACTATAGTGACACACTCCCACAAGTTTCCAATGCCCCATGACGCTTTTTGCACAAATGATGGGAGTAACTTCCGGTTCACTGTAAACAAACACGTGTCTGCCGTATTTCAAGTTATTTGTTTATAGCAGAATGTGAACTTGCACACTGGCAACACTTATAAACTACATCAGCATACTGCTCACTACTTTATAGAGGAATGGGACAATGATTTTACAGTTATTGACGGCAGATATTTAGCAACTTTATTGATTCAGTTGTTGTGACAGTAAATCATTCTTCTTTGTATTTAAAAGCGAACTGCAAAGTGTTACACGGGCCAATTAATCTAGTAAAAATTATACTGAAGATTATGTTCATCTCTACGTTTTGTTTAAGATGATAAGTGGAAGAAATACCTATTTCCATCAAGCATATCAGCTGAGAAATGTATTCCACAGGATGTGATTATTCCAACAGATTTTTGACAACACGTCGGTAAAATACAGTAAACAATCCTTGTTAATCAAGATTACTTTCTCTGGTTTTTATTGAAGACCACACAGTGTATTGATGTTTACATCAATCTATTTGAACACTCTTTTAATATGGCAACTCTCTTTTTAAACTATGAGCACATTCAGTCTAAAGGGCCGTTTACATTATAACGATAACTATTAAAAATAACGTTTTAAAAATGTTCTTAATTCAGGAGAATAGCGGCGTTCACACCATAACTATAACGATAAAGATACAGAGAACGATATCATTGGGATCACTTTCAGAACGTTTTTTTCCAGCTGAGGAACAATAAAACATACTGTCAGACAGTTTCTGACAGATAATGTTTGACTATTGGTGATCGCAACGCGGCTTTTATGTCAGAATTAAAGACTGTAGTGGTCGGAAAGCGGTGTGTTTACGGCGGGATATTATATATGTAACCCTTTGTCAGCAAGCTGGCAAAATATATGCTTTACGTCCCGGACATGAGCACACAGCCTTCAGTCAGAGCATCCAGCCTTTGCTGACATATTTTGGAGAAAAGACGTTCGGGAATGAAAACGAAAGCCATCAGCAGGTTATCTACATTCATTTTAGTGACTGAGAACACTGCAGCGCACAGGCTTAAAATAAACATAACGTTATTGTTATCGTCCGCTGGTGTGGACGCAAATATAATTACAGTTACAGTTATCTTTATAGTTATCGTTATAATGTGAACGGCCCTTAAGGGATGTTTAATGTTTGTTATCTATTTGCTTGAGATAAGTGGCCCATATTTTGAAGTTCTTCTTTTAACAACCTTACACTCCCCTTAACTTAAGATCTGTGTGTGAAGCGCCATCTTTTTTTAAGACCAAGCTTTGCCTGGTTGTAAGTGCAAGTGCATAAACGTTCAGAAGGTGTTGCTCATCAGTTTCTAAATATTTTTTTAATAGATTCCCACATGCAAGCAACAGTATTACAATTCAGAATATGAATCACAGTCTCATTTTTTGTCATCAGAATAAGTTATTCAATGCTGCAATACACTACTTCTGCCGAATGGAAGTTTCACCCATAATCGTTCTTACAGCAGCACCCCCAGGAAACAAGTGGATAAAGGCAATTAAAACGGTGTGCACCACAAATAGCACTTTTTATGTACAAATACTGTAGCACTTTTTATGTGAAGTGCATGAGGCTGGTAGAGTTTTTTTTTAATACTAGTAAGTATTAAATTACATATTTATTATTGCTGTTTCTTTTGAGTGCGTCCAGCATCTTGAATGAATTTAAACATAGAAATGTATATTTAAAGCAAAGCATAATTTAGCTTTTTTTTTTTACATTTTAGGCTTACATCTTGCCCTTTCTCCTCCCTCTTCTCTCACCTTTCTTTTATTTTTTATTCTGTGCAGTGTTTATTTTGCTACAATGTTTTCTGTCAGGATATGGCAGAAGAACCCAATAGCAGGCAGGCAGTGAAGGGGTTAACAGATATATTTATTAAATAATAGACAAAACAGAAACAAAACACCCACAATGGGGAAAACGGAACTCAGAAATATATATATAAAACAAAAGACTTCCCACGAGGGGGCAAAACGAAAACAAGACAAATAACTAAACTCAAAGACACGACCAAACGTCTTAAATCATAAAAGGCACAAAACTCACAAAAACTCACAAAACACGAACAGGAACAGGAACAGGAACAGGAACACGGGCAAGAGCACGACCACGATACAGAAACACACAGTACAGGCACCAAACACATACATACAATGCACGAGCACAAGACAAAGAAACAAGAGGGTATTTAAAGGGAAGACAAACGAGGGATAACGACACGGGGCAGGTGTGGGTAATCAAACACTTAGGGAAAGATTACGAGGAAACGAGAGGAATGGGACCAATGACAAGACACTGGAGAGAACGTATATTATTGTCAAACGGACAACAATATGTTTCTCTCCACACATAACCTAAGGACTCTGCCCCGATCCCACCACACGACTAGAATTTCATAAACAAGACGGTGGGACCGTGACAAGCCCCCCCCCCTTAATGAACACCCCCAGGTGTTCACCAAGGGGTTGACAAACAAGACATGACAGACTGGGAGACAGACAGGACAAGGCAAAACAAAGGCCCATAGGGGGCAGTCCAGGAGGTGGGGAGAAGTCCCAGTCCCCGGCTGCGCTCGAGGGCGCGAGTCCGGGGGACTTAGGGGAGTCCTGGGGGGACAGTCTTTGCCCTGGGGGTTCCCGGGGCCGGCTGGTGCAGGGCTTGACGCCGGCTGGAAGCGGCTGACCCGGCTGGACAGCCGGCTGGATCACGGAGCTGGACGCCGGCTGGATACCGGCTGGACGCCGGCTGGATCAGCCGGCTGGACGCCGGCTGGATCACCGGCTGGACGCCGGCTGGATCACCGGACTGGACGCCGGCTGGATCACCGGACTGGACGCCGGCTGGATCACCGGACTGGACGCCGGCTGGATCACCGGACTGGACGCCGGCTGGATCACCGGACTGGACGCCGGCTGGATCACCGGACTGGACGCCGGCTGGACACCGGACTGGACGCCGGCTGGATCACCGGACTGGACGCCGCTGGATCACCGGACTGGACGCCGGCTGGATCACCGGACTGGACGCCGGCTGGATCACCGGACTGGACGCCGGCGGATCACCGGACTGGACGCCGGCTGGATCACCGGACTGGACGCCGGCGGATCACCGGACTGGACGCCGCTGGATCACCGGACTGGACGCCGGCTGGATCACCGGACTGGACGCCGGTGGATCACCGGCTGACGCCGCTGGATCACCGGACTGGACGCCGGCTGGATCACCGGACTGGACGCCGGCTGGATCACCGGACTGGACGCCGGCTGATCACCGGACTGGCGCCGGCTGATCACCGGACTGGACGCCGGCTGATCACCGGACTGGACGCCGGCTGGATCACCGGACTGGATGCCGGCTGGCACCGGACATGGATCCCGGCTGGCGCCGGCTGGACCCGGACTGGTGCCGGCTGGATCACGGCTGGCGCCGCTGACCGCTGGACGCGCTGTCACCGACACACGGCTGGATCACCGGACCGGACCTGGATCACGACTGGACGCCGGCTGGTCACCGGCCACCTGACGACACAAGACTGAGACACAGGACTGGACACAAGACTGACACAGGACTGGACACAGAGACTGGACACAGGACTGGATCACCGGACTGGACGCCCTCCTCGCGCTACTCTCCCTCCTTCTCCGCACCACGGTCCGTAGCCAACTTAGGCGGAACCATGGGGACCGAGGGAGTTCTGCGTCGGTGGAGACCGCAGACGTCATCCCCGGGTCACACCTCACCCACTCGCCACAGGCCCGCCAGGAGAACCGGGGACCGTGGAGCTAAGCCGAAGGGTACAGAGTCCCCCGGGCAGCGGCAGCCAGGACGAGGCCCTCCGGAGGGTCGACCGTGGGGGAGGGCTCCGAGTGGAACCTCACTCTCGGGACCGTCCCGGTTGGCCACGAACCTCACCATGTCCGCGAACCCAAGGGGAGCCAGCAGCCTCTTCTCCGACGGGGCAAGGCCTGAGTGAGGCAGCAGTTGAAGATCGCCTTCAACTCGCCTCGCCAAACTCAGACGCCTCGCCACCGTCAAGAATGCCCCGGCGAACTCCCGGTCCCGTAACTCCCCTGACGGAACCCCAGCAGCAAGTGGGCTTGGGCGGCCCGCGAGGACGACGCCGTGCCGTCCATATTCTGCCGCTGGGTTCTGGATGGCTCTGTCATTCTGTCAGGATACTGGCAGAAGAACCCAAGCAGGCAGGCAGTGAAGGGGTTAACAGATATTTTAATTAAATAATAGACAAAACAGAAACAAAAACACCCACAATGGGGAAAACGGAACTCAGAAATATATATATAAAACAAAAGACTTCCCACGAGGGGGCAAAACGAAAACAAGACAAATAACTAAACTCAAAGACACGACCAAACGTCTTAAATCATAAAAGGCACAAAACTCACAAAAACTCACAAAACACGAACAGGAACAGGAACAGGAACAGGAACACGGGCAAGAGCACGACCACGATACAGAAACACACAGTACAGGCACCAAACACATACATACAATGCACGAGCACAAGACAAAGAAACAAGAGGGTATTTAAAGGGAAGACAAACGAGGGATAACGACACGGGGCAGGTGTGGGTAATCAAACACTTAGGGAAAGATTACGAGGAAACGAGAGGAATGGGACCAATGACAAGACACTGGAGAGAACGTATATTATTGTCAAACGGACAACAATATGTTTCTCTCCACACATAACCTAAGGACTCTGCCCCGATCCCACCACACGACTAGAATTTCATAAACAAGACGGTGGGACCGTGACAGTTTTCATTTCTGATGGCTAAGTTTCTAAAGGTTTCTTTAAAGTCCGGGTAATGTGACATTAAAATGTGTGTTCTGAGTTTGTCACACAACAGAAAAGTGTGTTATTAACCACCCATCCAAATTTGAATGGAGAAAAAAACATCAAAGTAAATAAAATAAGTTATCAAATTGTTCGACAAATAATCAGGACTGTCTGCTCTCAAACGCTGGGGGCGTGTCTGCTGTTGGCGCTGAAGCCACGCCCACTCGCATCTAGGGATGGGTACCGAGAACCGGTACATTTTTGGACCGGTACATAATTGGGTCGATACCAGAGTATTGATAAGCTTCATGACAAACGATACTGTTATCTATACTTGCGTTGTTTTATCTCTGTGTATTTGGGTGTTAAATGGTGAATTAGAGGCTGCTGCTGCCTGTCATTTTCCATCCCTGAATGATGGCCGAAGTTTGCTCTACGTATGTGTGATATCTAGGGCCATATGATTTCCGCGATGTATTTGTAATCTGCTTGTTTTGCGTGTTTATGAGTGAAAGAGTGACATGTTTGCGCTTGTGGAGCTTTCAGCGTGCGTGTTTCACAACAAGGAAGCTTCCGTCAAACACCCCTTTGCGGAAACCCGTCAAAATAAAACTCCTTTATTTTAGAACAAGTTATAACATTGTTATTAATAATTCGGCCATGGAGTATATTTACTTACTTTAGTAAATTGAAGTAAATGTGCTAGTAAAATTATAAAAAATAGTACATATAATTAAAAAAATATTACTTGCTTAGAAAATAGTACTTAAATTTATGTAGACCTAAAACCAGAAAGGAAAAAAGAAATACGGTCTACCAGGCAAATAACCATAGTGATGTAAAGTAAATATGTTGAATTACATTATGATGTGCTCCTATGCACATGCTTAGTGCCGTAAGTGGTATGCTAAGGAACACACACACGTTTTGTTATGTGCCATTTTCTGTTTGCTCAGAAGCATTTGTAAACTGCAGTTCTGAAGCTCAGCTGTAATAAAGAAACTTAAAATGTTTAACATCTTTTCACATCATGTGTTTTTGCATCAAATTATAGAGCGTAGTATGCGTAGTACGCGATATTCATCAATAGACAATGACTGAAGCGCGTCACGATCACGCGCAATGATCCTCTTTCCGTTTTCATTATTCCCATCCGTCAATTCGCGTCTGCCTTACCGTTTGCTTGTTATTTGGCATGAGATTTGTTTAGTTGGGCAGAGTGAGAAAGCCTGATGCTAGGCGCTCTAGTGATAGGGGTGGGGACATGCATGCTCAGACGTTCCATTGCGTCATCGATCCCCCGTTTTAGCCCCGCCCAAAAAGTCCTGAACAGAGAATTGGTGAAAAACGGTTGAACGGTTTAACTCCACAATTCAGAACTACATACTTTTGAGTCTTTGTAATAATACACTTCTAACATTTATCATTTGTTTAGAAGCGATTTTCAGAATTCTCTTTACCCGGACTTTAAGGCTTAAGAAGAAATGGGGAGTGTGGTCCCAGGTCTCATGTTATTGCAGTCCAAGTGTGGTCCAGATCTGTCCAGCAGACTTGAACTAAGCACTGTTCTCTGCTCTTTTGTTGCTTGGTTTAACATGGTACCCACTCAGCTCTAAATGTCAGCTGTCTCAGTTTGCGCAGCCATCGGTGAAGCAAGCTGAGGCTTGGTTTTCATGACAAGCCTGATCAATCTCACTCCACTGGAGAAGTACATGCCGCTAACTGACTTTCTGTACAAAAGGGTGAGGTGTATGATTGAACTGGTAGCCCTAGGGGTACCCTTTCTACCACTGTACATTTGAGACATCTCAATAGTCAACATAGCTCAACTGATTGGTTGTGGGTTTGATTCACAGGGAAGACACATATGCATTAAAAATGTGTACCTTGAATTCACATTTGCTAGGTTGTTTTAGATAAAACAGTCAGCCAAATGAATAAATGTAAGTTAACTGAATTATTAAATAATATATTGCTTTTTTATATGACCCATCATAAAAGAAAACTAAAACCTAAGTTGTTAATAGAATTGTATTGTTACTAACTTGATTTATTACATGGCTCATTTGAATGCTTGATTCTGATTGGCCAGTCGCGACATTCCAAAGGTTGTTATTTTCAAATAACAACCCCGCTCAAAACTAATAACACCGTGTAACCCGGATGCTGCAAATCATTTTGAGAGGGGCAGTTTAATATTACACAAAAATGAATTATAAATATGTCTTTTAATAACATATATGACATTATGTTTACAAATGATTAAACCAATTTGCCTGTTCGTGACATTTGAACGTTGTTTCTTACTTTAAAACCGAAACTAAACGGCTTTTCCTCGCAGAAGGTCTGAATTTGGTAAAAATGAGCTAAGTCGGAGCCGATAGCCTAGTGGGCAGTTGCGGTTGCGCATTGGGCGACCCGGGTTTGATTCCCGTCTCGTGGTCCTTTCCCGACCCCACCCCCTTCTCTCTCCCACTTCGCTTCCTGTCCTCTCTAATACCTGTACAATTAAAGGCAAAAATGCCAAAAACAAATCTTTAAAAAAAAGAGCTAATAAAATATTTCAAATTCACATTTTATGTCCAGTTTTTTTCTCATGTGGCAAGTAGCGTGTAATAAGCGGGATAATGTACAAGCAGCCGGCTGTTATTGCGAAATAAGCCCCTTCAGTGTGACCTGATCACACTGTCGGGGCTTATTTCTGCGATAACAACCGGCTGCCTGTACATTATCCCTTACGTATGCAATGCATGTTTTAGTACTGTACTACTGGGTTAAACATTTTAAGGTGAGTTTAAATAATGATCAATAATGTACTGTCATTGTATTAAATGTACCCAACTGATATCAATTTAATTAAGGCCGCTTGTCTTCTGAAAAATGAAGAACTCACACAGATTTGGAATGACATTAGGGTAAATATATGATAACATAATTTTAATTTGTGGGTGAAGTATTTCTTTTAGAATGTTCTGGTAAATCCGTTAGAGCAGTGCACTCAACTTGCAGGTGGCCACCCTTACTTCAACAGTCTGGCTCTTCATCTTGTCACTTCAATTCAATTCAATTTTATTTATATAGCGCTTTTCACAATGTGCATTGTTCCAAAGCAGCTTTACAGGAGCAAATAAGAAAAACACAGAAAGGTAAAACACAGCGCAGTGCATGGTGTTTATAGACCAAGCAAGATCATTATAATAAATAATATCTAATAAATAAATAATAAATAAATAAATGCAGTCTCCCGGTGAGCAAGCCAACACTGCACTGCTGTGATGAGGAACCCAAACTCCAATGATTAATAAATGGAGAAAAAATAACCTTGGGAGAAACCAGGCTCAGCCTGGAGGGCCAGATCTCCTCTGATGTGTCATAGCTGCACTCAGTGACCCCGACCAAAGCCACTGAGCAACGTCCACGAAGAACAGGGAGAGCCCAGGGGCCGCGACCCAGGAAGCCCCACCCGCCGAAACCGCGCAGGGCCAACCCGGTCCCATTCCGCGATCAACAACAGACAACAGAGGAACAACCAGGGAAAAATAGTTATGGCATAATTAACTTTATTCCTCTGTTGTCCGACATCGACCACAAAACAAGACCAACCAGACCAGACCCACAGAGTCCCAACAAATGAAACGCCCCGAACCACAACCAGCAAGCCCCCCCACTCCCTACAAACACCCACCCAGCAATCTCCAATCAAAGTCACTGAGTGCAGCTATAACTTCAAACTGCTGTCATGTGATGTAAGTTTAGCATTAAATACCAAGTATTGTAAATTTAGCATTTATATGACAGGTAGTCCGTCTTTGCTCTCGGTTGGGGATGGAATTGTCTGAGCTGGGCCGGCCAGATGGTCGCCTTTTTCTTGGGTGGTGGTGGAATTGCCTTGGATGGAGCTGGGATGGTCAGTCAGTCCACAGGCTCTCGCAGGAGGATGGTACGGGATTTTCCGATGTAGCTGGCGTAATCTCTAGTTGGGGATGGGCATATGACGTTCATCTGGGCCTGGCGGAATCTCTCCCTACCTCGGGGTGGGCATCCCGAGGCGAGGGCAGAAAGAGAATAATTAGCATAGCTGCTGTTCATTAGCTATGTATTAGTGAATGCTTGGCTGAAAAGATGTGTCTTTAATCTAGATTTAAATTGGGAGAGTGTGTCTGACCCTCAAATAGTATCGGGGAGGCTATTCCAGAGTTTAGGTGCTACGTATGAGAAAGCTCTACCCCCTTTGGTGGATTTAGTTATTCTAGGTGTTATCAAAAGTCTGGAGTTTTGAGATCTTAGAGAGCGTGATGGGTTGTAGTGTGGTAGAAGCTCAGTTATGTAGGTAGGGGCTAAACCGTTTAAGGCTTTATAAGTAATTAAAAGAACTTTAAAGTCAATACGATACTTAATGGGTAACCAGTGAAGGGTTGATAACATTGGGGTTATGTGATCGTATTTTCTGGACCTGGTTAGAACTCTGGCAGCTGCATTCTGTACTAACTGTAGTTTGTTTATTGATGATGCAGGACAACCACTAAGTAGTGCATTACAGTAGTCAAGTCTTGAGGTCACAAATGCATGAATAAGCTTCTCTGCGTCAGCCACACATAAAATATTTCGCAATTTGGCAACATTTCTAAGGGGGAAGAAGGCTGTTTTTGTGACATTTGAGATGTGATTTTTAAATGACAGGTTGCTGTCTAATATAATTCTGAGGTCTTTAACTGTAGAGTTGGCCAACTCTTTGTTGGAGTAACAGTGCAGCCTTCAATTTGCAGGTTATAATCCGAAATATTCTGCTCACGTGTCTTTGGTCAGATAAGTAATATTTCTGTTTTATTAGAATTTAAAAGAAGGAAATTACAAGTCATCCAATGCTTTATATCGTCGATGCACTCTGCCAATTTGGATAGTTGGAAGGAATCATCTGGTCTTGATGAGATATATAGCTGAGTATCATCTGCATAACAGTGGAAGATAATTCCATGTTTTCTAATAATGTCTCCAAGGGGCAGCATGTACAGGTGCTGCTGACCAACTTCATGGAGATTCAGATTTCAGTGCTAATGCATCGTTAGCACTATCTACGTGGATATTAAAGTCTCCGACAATTAGTACTTTATCAACGTTAACCAAAAGGTCCGATAGGAAGTCCGCAAACTCTTTCAGAAAATCAGTGTAGGGACCAGGGGGTCTATACACTGTAGCCAACGTACAAGAAAGCAATGATTTTTTACTATTAATTGGAACAATTATGTTCAACGCAAGCACTTCAAATGATTTAAATTTATGCTCCGTTCTCTGAGTTACAGTAATAAAGTCTCTAAAGATTGTTGCGACACCGCCACCTCGACCAACCGGACGTGGCTCATGCATATAACAGTAGCTTGGTGGGGTACACTGATTTAGACCATAATAATCATTTGGTTTAAACCAGGTTTCGGTAAGGCAAAGTATATCAAAACTGTTGTCTGTGATCATTTCATTTACAATAACTGCTTTTGAATTTAGTGATCTAATATTAAGTAGGCCGAACTTTATGAGTTTGTTTTCGTCGTTTATTACATTGTCCTCAGGTTTAATCACGATTAGATTTTTTCTCTGAGATTTGGCTATTTTGTTATTTTGTAGTATTATTCGGGGGACAGACACAGTCTCTATGCATTTGGAAGCAGTAACATTTCTAACAGATGAGTGGGAGGAACACAGACTATGGTTAAAGTTTTGACTTACCGCTGGGAGACGTAGTCAAGCAGTGCGTAGCGTCTTTGAGATGTTGTCAGAAGTTCCGCTCCGATGCTGCTGGGGTGCAGGCCGTCAGGGCGGAAGAGCCTAGGTCGCTCCCAGAATAGATCAAAATTATCAACAAAGAGCAGCTTCTGTTCAATACACCATGACATCAACCATTTATTTAGAGCAAATAGTCTACTGAACTTTTCATTCCCTCGTCGGTAGGTAGGAAGCGGCCCTGATACGATGATCCTCGCCGTGGGCGAAGCCCGTGCGTACCGTCTCGATCAGACTCCTGAAGTCCCTCTTCAGGATCGCCGACTGCCGCATCCTGACGTCATTCACCCCCGCTTACAGCACGACAGCTCCGACGTTAGCATCGTCCTTCAGGATCGCAGGTACCTGCGCAGAGACATCAAGAACACGGGCGCCAGGAAAACAATGAGTGCGCACCTTACCTTTAGTGGAGGAAGCGCGTACGTTCCGGACGATTGAGTCTCCGATGACCACAGCGTTGCATTCCGTCTCGCAGAGGGCGGCAAAGCGGTTCCTGGTCGGGATCTCGAAGACCGGTGGCGGCGGTTGGGTCATCGCTCCAGTCATGGCTCGCGCCTTTCGCTGTGGGTGTGCCGGTGCAGGAGTGAAGTTCATTTGGGCTGACCGTGTTCTCGAAGCCTGGGCTTTGTGCAGAAAAACACACGGAGTAGAAGTGATGAAAACTTACTGCGGATATGGGATATACTTGAGGATATGTTTTACCCTCGGTGAATAACAATTTAAAACACAAGTCTTAAGATATAACAAGAATAAACGATGTATTAAGAATAAGTTTGAAAGAGCTCCGACTCAAACCACACGCTCTCAGCAAACAGGAAGTGACGACAGTGACAACTTAACTAGTTGGCCAATTAGTTTTACTCTACTAATTTTTCCATGAACTTGATTTAAGTGCACTCTTAAAGGTGCAGTGATCTGGCCATTTTTATTGTTTTATACTATTGTCTGATGTCTACTTATGACGTTCGCGTGGTTTTTACATTTTCTACCCTGGTTTTGACCCCTCGCTGGAGAAACGCTCGGTTTTTAAGGGCGGGCCGCATAGAAGACTTGGAAGTAAATGCCCACTGCATGATTGGATAGCAGCTTGCGTAGTTGACTTAGTTGGAGCCTTCTGTAAATTTGGTTAGACACGTAACGTTACGTAACTTGATTTTACTCAAATTTACAGACTTATTTTCCAGATGTGATGGCAAGGCTTTGCGTATAGTTTGTATAGCCTATAGTTGTATGGTGTTTAGTGATATATGACCATACATGTCAGCATTTAAGACCCGCGAACCGGACAGAAGATCACCGCGATCGCGGGTCTCAAATGTTATAGTTTTCATGATAAATAAATGACCCAGCACCAGAAATAATATCAAAACACTTCAAAACAGCCACCATTATTCGCAAACGGTGGATAAAACCTCACAGAGATGCCGATTACAATTATTACAAATGACTAGAGGTCCCGAGGTAATACTATCAGGGCATATCAAGCGATCTCCAACAAAGCAATAGTGACGCATAGTACAAATATGTTTTACTCACATAAGATTGCTGCGCCATTCCTATCGGATCCAATATTGACGGCACAGCACTGCTTTTTAATTTTAGTCTCTCCGCAAAGACTTGTACAGGATGTTCGCTTGAATACGATTCCATCTTATATAAAAAAAGCTCGGGTTAAAATTGTGGTCCTTTAACATCATTGGCAGCAATTGTGTGGGCCTTTGTTTTATGCCTTTGGCCTCCCTTGTGTTACCCAGCCTAATTTGTGCAGGAGACACACTCGGGTATTGCGTTTATGTTCTCTCTGATTCCTTGACATTTCGGAATTTTATTTAGTGATTTACAGAGTAAAGACATTTTGCAATCTTTTACTGATGTAGACAAACAGAAACAATTAATATCAAGGCTGTCTGTAGAATTTGAAATCTGGATTATTATTTTGATTAAAGCAAATTAAAAAATGTCAGGGAAATGTTTTTTTGAATAGCATACTAGGTCAAATTTCTCCAGTTTCTAAGGGGAGATGTTAATGAATGCTGTCATGAAACACTTCTGTTCAACAACCTGGGGCATGGTTTGATTTTAAACTGGGATAAACATTGGTCATGTACTAGACAAATTGAGAGTAAATGTGCTGCAAAAAGAAAAGATGAGAAAGACATTTAAAAACTGAAGAGTTTATTAGAAAGACTGAGGGGTTGAGATTTAATGAAGCGGTTTAACCGCGCTGTAGAAACCCACAGCTGCATTAAGCGCATATTTATTTAGACTATGATTTTTCTTGACATAGACTCTGGTTGACGTCAAATACTCTGTCATAGGCACAGATTTCCAAACGTGTTCTCTGTGTGGTTAATAAATAGTCCACACAGATCACACAGTGTATGATTTAAAAAATAGGTCTGTGTGTAAAAGACATTTTCTATAAATATGAGCTTTCGCTTATTTGACCTGACCTGATTTTCAAACAGACAAATTATTTATGTGAAGACATATTTGGCTACTGATTAATACAATATCAACAACACATTTTAGAGCACAGTTCGATGTAAATATCCATGTTTATCTCAAAAGTTATTAGAGTAAGGGTGTGGGTATTAACAGGCTGACATCAGATTTATTCAGGTGTGGCACAGACGTTAAAGGCTCTATGTTGAGAGCTCGATGTCTGGTATTTAAATTTAAGGTGGAGCACCAAGATATTTTTCTCTTGGCGTGCTCTTCATTGTTTGGCCTATGCAGTTTTAATACATGCAATTGTATAAAATAACTTTTATTTATGTCCTGAAGTGAAACCATTTTAAAATTTACACAGTATATATTTGAACATATGTTTCACAGCAGATGTTAAACTACATTTACCATAGAACAGACAAGTGTTTCAATGTAAGTGTCAAAAACTACTTGACAAGTTGCAAGTTTATTGCCCTATTGGCAGATTGTATTGCGGATTTCTATTCTTACTACAGCATAAAACTGCCCATTTAAAAAAAATACCCACCCAAAATGCATACTTTTGTAACTAATGTATATAATGTAACTTTCAGGGCTCCAGACTGCACCTACTATGGTCGCATTTGCAAAATATTGATTTGTGAGTGATATTTTTGCGACTTGCATTGCATTATAATATACTGTACATTTGTATCTGAGTATGTGCAATCCCTGGGATGTAACCCATGAGCTTGGTGTGCTAGCCCCATGCTCTAACCACTGAGCTACAGGAAATAAATGTATACTTTTTAATACAATATAATATATGGTCTTGACATGCACTTTTTTTCTGTTGCTTAAAATGAATTCAGAGTACTAATTTGGTATGGTGTATTTAGAGTTTAAACAGTCTCTACTTAGCATTTAATCAATAACAAAGTTTCTCTGCCTCTTTTTAAATGAGTAGAACCAAATCTACTGTCATCTGCATTTAAATGCATAGACAGGTAGGTAGCATTTTAAGACCATCCACAGAATTCTGGAGATTTTTTTATTAACAAAAAGTCTGCGGTCTGTTTATTAACAAAAAGTCTGCAGATCCAGTATGCCCCTGCTTATGAGGAAAAACAGACTTCATGTGTGACAAACGTTTGAGAGGGGAGATGTACACACATCAGGATAATAAAGTATTTGATTAAAAAATTTAAGTTCATGTTATGTGGCTCTTAAAATAACAATTTGGCACCTATTTTTCCACTATTTGTGGGGGCATTAGTCGCCTAATGGTTAGAGAGTCCGACTCGTGACCAGAAGGTTGCCGGTTCGATTCCCAGGGCTGGCGGGTAACGACTGAGGTGCCCTTGAGCAAGGCACCTTACCCCTTCTTGCTCCCCGGGCGCTGCAGTGATAGCTGCCCACTGCTCCGGGTGTACGTGTGTTCACTACTCTCTGGATGGGTTAAATGCAGAGGTCACATTTCGGGTATGGGTCACCATATCTGACTAATAGGTCACTTTCACTTCACTTTCAATGCTTTCTTAATTATTTTTTTTGTCTGGAGCCCTGACTTTTGTAACTAATATAGGCCTATATTTATCGTATATGGTCTTAACACGTAGTATCTTCACAGAATGGGTGGGAATGACTCTTGAAATATTAGAATATAAATATAGTATGTCGTGTTTTCCAATTAGTATGCTTTCACCATCTATGGCAATGGCATCATGTTTTTTTTAGTGGTATTTCACACAAATACAAATTTTGTTTGGATACTGTATGTCACTGTTTTCATGAAGATACAGGAAATACGTAGACTCACCCCTTGCAAAATGTGAGATAAATCATTCATTGCATCAATGCAAGTGTCACAAGCAACGTATGCAGCAATTCTAATTTTACAGCACTTTTGGTCATTCTTGATCAGACACTGCCCTGCGGTGTATTTGGTGCACAACGCAATTTGTGTTTGTGTGGTAGCACGTAAAACGTTTATTTGCAAAATGCCTTTGGCTCATCTCCTGTTACAGGTGCTATCCATGTTTTTAGTGACTTGTCACTTTCCCATTCTTTTAAGTTGGACATTCTGTGTTATCTCACTTTTATAATAAAATAAACGTATACCTTTTCTATAAATTTGATATTTACATATTACAACTTAAGAGCTTGCAAGGGAATCTTGAACACTACTGGCTAAATTCAAACGTAAAAAATAATCAATTTTAATGGAATTTCATTTTAATGGAAAATTAATAAAATAACAGGTAAACACCTGCCAGTTGTATTAAAAACCAGCCCATATTTTATCAACCCGCTACCACCTGCCTAATCTGGCAACACTGTATAAGACAGTTAACATGGAAAGTTTTTTTGTTGTTTCTTATCTTATTATTTTCTTGTACTTTTTGTTTTGTCTCTTTTACTTTCTATTCTAATTTGTTTATGAGCTTCTATGAATGTTTAATTTGTTCATTTGCTCACACTTTGTACCACAGACAGGTTTTGGTGTACTAAAACAAAGCTATGTTCCCCTTTGTTATCACAGTAGCTTTTATGTCTGACATACGGGCAAACTTATGTGAATGAGTAGGCACAGTTATTAACCAATGTCAATAATCCAAGTTTGAACAAATGCCAAGTTTGAATGATTTCCCAGCCAGACAAAATTTTTATACACTAATAAACATTGAATCTAAGTAATGCAGTTTTTTTGTTATTGTGTTTAATGACATAATAAATGGGATATAGGTGCCGCTTGTAACCAGCATTGCCTCTAAATACTCTTACGCCATGTTCTAATCGGGATTAATTTGATATTGTCCATAACAACTTATAAGCAACAGATATGTTTTGTGGGTTGCTTTGTTTTATTTTTATAGCTCTGTATCCCTGCCCACAATAAAAACTCATTGGTCCATACAATCTCACTATTGTATGGTGCAGATTCCTGCACGGGTCCTGTTTGATAAACCCGCACCGCAGTAATTAACAGAACACCTGACATCGGGCAGCAGCACTAATTTAATTCCGTACCTTACCCTACCCGTTTGACAAAAAAAAGCCTTGACCTGAACCGCACCAGAATTACATCTACATGATATGACAAATTTACATCTACATGACAATATGACAGCATTACATCTACATGACAAAACCATTTATTTTCTCACGCAACAAGCAACAAAATATTAGGAATTCCTGGTTAATGCATTTTTAAACATGTAGTAACTAAATATGGCAGAGCTTCAGGAGAGACAACCAAGAGTAAATCCACTAAAATATTTTTAGCTTATAGTAGCTATTCTATGTTTGATTTGTGATTTATGAAATGTGCTTTGATTAATGAAAAATTAGTTAAAAATAGCCTATATTGTTCATGTGATATTAACAATAGTTCACCTTACCTTTTTTTGTAACATTATACCAAAGCCATTAAAGGCTAACCTGCCATAAAGGCTAAATAAAGCTTAATGCAGAAAAGGGACCATGAGCATGATGAGCTAAAATGTTTATTTAAATTGTGATAAAGCTGTAAAGCGTGCTGCAATTAGAAACCAGCTCTTCAGACGACAGAGCTTGAACACAAATAAGCACAGGTCTGTATAAAAGCAGCTTCGTATTAGCTGAGGTCGAAATAGTCTTGGCTACTGGATCCGCGATCCGCCTGCACACATTATTTCCCAACCCGAACTGCAAATGACACATGAATAATTATTCCACCCGTTACATCAAATATTAGCGGTTCGCCCGCATGCAGGACTCTGGTATGGCGTCATGCAGTATTTTTTTTTTGCTGTCACTGTGGACAGACAAACACCTTGCTGAAAACTTTAGGTTAGTTCACAGTGTGGCACATTTAGACATGTATTTGCATAAATGTCATCTTGTCCATTTTCTTAGTCCATTTCTCTCTTACTTTCTGCCTGAGTCTCACAGAGAATGAGCTGTGTCCACATCCTGTCATTGATCTTTCAGCACCTCAGAGGCGTATCAATCTGAGCACCTGACATCTCCTCTCAAATGCCACCCCCAACCGTCTCTCCCCACTATGGAAAAGCTAAGATTAGGAGACAGCAAAGTGACATAAAGCCCCTTTAACAGCGGCCTACACCCACTATTCAGCTTTATGCCAGCAGCAGTTCTGAGCTTTTTGGTCGCCTATTTATTTCGCTTCGCTGCTGCTGGGATGATGTTATTAAAAATATTGCTGTTTACTGAAAATTTCTAGGAGAATCCACCATTGAGAATCATATAACTGGGCTCAACATAAACACAGAATGTTTTGGAAAGTTTCTTTGCCTTTAGAAAGCTTGTGTCGGACTGCTTTGTCGTCTTGTAATATAGGGCGAGTTATTCTGTTGCATGGCTGTAACGTTTCTGTGGAATTGTTTGCACCCAACACAGCTTGTTGAGTCATGTGATGACAGAACTGCAATGCCACGCCACAACATTCCTCAAGAACACTCATAAACTCATTGACACTCTATGTCCACTTACTCAAATAAACATACACGCTCGCACCCTTCTACACTGTAAAAGCAAGGAAAAATAGATCTGACAAGAGCGTTATGGAAGAGACTGTGGATATGACATCAACGGCTATGAGTCCAACACCCTTCATTTAGTTATTCAAGATATAATTATCTGCCCAGCAGACGGGTTGCCATGGAGTCTCACTGTTGACCGTTGTAATTTCTTCCCATGTCTACACAGAGTCAACTTTGACCCCACCCATGTGTGTGTGTGTGTGTGTGTGTGTGAGTGTGCGTGCGCGTGTGTGTGTGTGTGCGTGTGCGTGCGTGCGTGCGTGTGTGTGTGTGTGTATCTTGCTTGAATGCATATTGAATGAAAGCATCTGCCAAATACATAAATGTAATGGTGTAAATGTATAACTTATTTGATAAACCACAATGAGGGCTTATATCACCATGATTTCTTTTTTGCAAGTGGCTGACTGCATTGTCCTGTTTATTATATGGCTGCATACATGTTTATTATACAGTACATGGGAAATGTGACATATTGAGTTTTATTTTATATTGATTTAATTATTTTTTGTGTGGCCTTAATTTAAGATATATTTTAGATTAATATGTATCTGATTCCTTGTTTAACTGGAATACTGTGAGGTGGTGAAAAATGAAAGAACCACCATCAACCACCCACTGGCCCAATGGCAGGGTCTAAGTGGCGTGGCAAAGGCTTCTGCGCATCTTTCTGGTGCTCTGAGTTGTTATTGTTAACATTTTAGCATTACGCAAAATTTTATCTGACTCCAATAGATAAAAAAGGAAAACCTCGTTGTGTGATATTATTTTAATTTGGATTATTATCTTAATGATAATCGTGAAATTTGGATAAATGTTTGATTCTTCTGCTTTATTCTAAACTATATTCACTCATCTGATTCTCGTGGCGCTTAATCTTGTGCAGATCATCTATACGCGGATCTCACGGTCACAAACTCTTCAGTCTTGGTCACTGCCCGAGGTTAATTGACCAGTAGTGTCTCAGATGGCTAAAGCGTACCTTTTTAGTCACCTTAGACTATTAACACTTAATTAAAAGGAACAATTATTTCTAACCAGTGGCCATGACCACTTCACAGAGATAAATAGACCAATCTTACTTTCTCTAATGGCAGCTTTATATAATCATGCCATAGTTTCCTATGTACACTTGGATAGAATAATATTACAATAATCAAAGTCTGAGAACTACCCTATTTAGATTGGTCAGACAACAATTTTGTTGTTCTAAATGGAAACTTCCACTAGGCCGTTACTTACCTGAATGGGGATTTGCAGTAACATGGATGTTAGGGGAACAACTTATGTTCATAATATAAGAATTTAATTATAAATTCAGTAATTCAATAATGCAGAATAGTTTCAAACATGACAATTTATTAGTCAGGTATATGTTTTATGCCAATTACATAAACAATCCAGAGAACACAAAAACAAAACATCAAGTACTCAAACATTAATCTACGAGTCTAAAATGCATACCAGACAATCATAAAAGACGAGATGGAAAAAGACATTGTGTTGTGTGTCCAAAGGCATAGACAACACTATGGGGTTCATCTCAGTAAGAATCCCCCTGACAAAAAGGCATAGCGGAAAAAAACATAATGCTGTGTTTCCAAAGGAACACACAGCACCATAGGCTTCATCTGAATAAAGAATCTCCCTGAACATTTTGCCAACTTCCCTTAAATACCCAGGCTGAAATACCCTTCCTCCACACAGCAGCAATTTACATCGTAAAAGACTCTGTCCAGGATCTGATCAGGCCACAAATGAGCATTTACATGAAGACACACCCTCAACAGTAAGCAGAATATCTTTATACCCTCAAACGTATGTTATGATCTGCTCTACTGCTGTGGAAATGAGATCATTGTACCAATCGCACTGAGACATTTCAAATGATATCAAACATGCATATGAAGATTTTTTCATAAGATATGTTATTTGTCAAATCCAGTTCATGGGTAAGCTTTGAAGTGCTCTGAGTTGAGATGGAGAGAAAGAGGGGGAAAAGAGAACAAAGGTAAATGTGCTTTAAATGTGTTTTAAAGTAGACTGATTATTTGCATGGTGAGTTTTAGTCCATTGCCACAGAAAAGGTTCATTCAGATCCCTGCTGAATGCTGTGATGTATTCCAGAGAGCTATGTAATAAAGACCTTGCAATAAAATATAGTAATGTGTACAATTGGTGATCAACACCTCAGAAATGTTTTTCAATCAATCCAAATCAAGAATCCAACAATAATGTACTAAGATTTATTAATTAATCAGAATTTCCATAAATAAAATATGACCTTTAATTCAAGCATTTCTGTTTCTGTAGCTCAGCTGGTAGAGCACTGTGTTAGAAGCACAAGGGTTATGGGTTCCCAAAGAAATACACATACTGATAATCTGAACCTAAAATGCTTCATGTAAATGAGTATAGATTCTTAACATCAAAATACTGTGTATGACTGGTGAGATTAATTTAGAAATTATGTTTACTTTATTCCACATTAGGATGTTTGTGTTTTACCCCTTTTCAGGTTGTCAAGTTATACTATATAGCTGGCAAATAATATTGTTTATGACTAGTCAAATGAACAATTGTTTAAAAAAAGAATGCCATAAAGAAAAAAATACATAGGCAATGTTCTGTGCCATGCACCTGTGTGATCAAAGCACAGATTCTTATATGGCACACTGTGCCTATTTGAGACACTCCCTGCTCTGTGCGTGACTGTGGAGCATTTAATGCCAGCGCCAGTAGTCGTAATTTGCAGGTGGATTGAGCCTCCAACAGTAAACACTGACTCAAGCCAAAGGAATCTTAAGAGCTTTGAAGTAATTGCAGGTTCCTCCATAAACTGTTTCTCTTCTTTGTCAGTAGGCCATCAGAATGCAAAGCCATGCCACCACAAACTTCATAATAAGAAGAAACAAACTTTCTGACCCTGTACAAGATCTCTGTGGTGACATTTTTGTGGTACCTATGAAAACTTGATTCAAAATCAAAATGTTAGTTGATATTGACTATTGATTTATTGTTGCTTTCAAGCATTGCACATTACTTACACAGAGGGATTCACCCTAGCAAACACGTATCACACTTGAACAAGCACTGCATTATTACAAAAACATATCACACTTGAACAAGCACTGCATTATTACAAAAACATATCACACTTGAACAAGCACTGCATTATTACAAAAACATTTGCTTCCCTAAAATGTTTGGCCCAGCTTGTTTTCTGATAAGAGCTTGCTTCTTATGACTTTAAAGTAGCAGTCATCTGAAATAAAGCAAGCAGAATGAACTCAGCAGAATTCTGTGAACCTTCAAGAATGCCATTGCTTTATGTTTAGCTAAGATACATCTGACATTAGCATCACTTTTATTCAAAGCGTGATGAGTAAGAAAATGAGTGGGAAAAACACAGATAATTGTTGGTTTGGAAATCTTTAATGCAGCAGGCGGTGAATCGCTGAAAAGAGCAGCTATCCCATCGCTCCGACAAACAATCAGGCTGCAGTTTAAGAGGCCAAATTATAGGTTGGTCTGGGCCTGAGGATCAAAATAAAATGTCAGAGGAGAAGTTCATAAACAAGAGTCAAATTGGTTGGAAAGACAATGGCTTAGGGATTTGAGCAGTCTGTTGACATGAAAGCCTAGGAAACAAGTAAAAATTCTGTCAAGCGGCTTAAGTCCTTCCTTTTTTCTAAAAAGAGCTTGGGAACCCATTAGGTCTATGGGTCAACGTTGTGTTTTGGTAGCAGGGGATTAATTTGTATTCATCCAAACATTTTAATTCTGTCATTACTTAAAGGGACAGTTCACCCAAAAAGGAAAATTCTGTTATCATTTACTCACCCTCAGGTTGTTTCAAACCTGTATACATTTATTTGTTCTGCTGAATACAAAGGAAAATATTTGTAAAAATGTCAATAACCCAACAGATCTCATCCCCCATTTACTGCCATACTAGAGAAAATAAATACTATGGGAGTCAATGGGGGATGAGATCTGTTTGGTTACTGACATTCTTCCAAAAATCTTCTTTTGTGTTTAACAAAACAAATAATTTTTTAAAGGTTTGGAACAATCTGAGGGTGAGTAAATGATGACAGTCTGTCATTATAATGTCTGTCATTATTTACATGCCCTCCTATCATTTTAAACTTGTCTGACTTTCTTCTTTCTGCAGAACACAATAGAAGATATCTTGAAAAATGTTGGTAACAGAAAACCGTTGGTCCCCATTGACTTGCATTGGTTTTGTGTTTATACAATAGAAGTCAATGGGGACCAACAGTTTTTGGTTACCAACATTTTTCAGAAGAAAGAAAATCACACAGGTTTAAAATCTGCTCACAACAGGGTGAGTAAATGATGACAGAATTTTCATTTTGAAGTTGAGCTATTCCTTTAATGATTTATTGATGGAGAAAAAGCATCTTGAAATTATAACACACTTACTATTATTATTTACTATATTATTTACTTATTCCTTTCATATGTGGTTGATTTGATATAGATTATTAGCTTGCGTAAGCATGTCTGGTGCTAATTGTCAGACCTGTTTGCTGAGAACGGGAAATGTATTGCTCATCATGTCTGATGGTGCGTAGACAGATTTTGTCTTGGCAGTCCAACCCTGGGATGTGTGCCAAAAACTTTACCCGTAATACAGGAAAGGAACATCTTTTTGCTGACTCGGCTTTTACATATCCGGTGTGTGTCGCAAGTAGGCGTATATGGTTGCAAAATTGCAGAAATGTGTATGTGCGTTGGTTGCCGACCGTCACAGTAAGGAATAAGTTGAGTAACATGTGATTATTCTAGGATACTTTCATCTCATTATAGGTATCTAGGTGTGTTATATTCACACCTCTCTATATGCTGTTAATATTTTAATAGCCTGTAATAATTATAATTAGATTCAATTGGTTTCAAAAATGTTGGCTATATGGTTCTATGTTGATTTTCCTGTATTGGTGTATTTAAGCATAAATTTAAATCTGAATATATTGTATAGATATCTAATTTGCTGTGTTATATGTACTGTAGTGTCTCATGGCAGTTATCACACATTATTACCAAAAGCTTTGGACAATAATTTGACTTAGGCTCTAAGCCAAGTGCGCACCCATTACACACCCTATTCTGGTGTAAAGGTTTTTCTGTATAGTTTTTCACCCATCATCATCCAGTTTTATTTTTCTATTATCAAGACTAAGTTAAAATTATTATTTCCCACCCATTATTTCACCTATTAAACCTGTCTGAGAGATAGTAATAGTGATATGTGCCTTTGCATTCACCATTGTATAATAGCTCTTTGCATGTAATTGTCATTAGAGGGTGTTATGGTTAGAGACTATCACATGGATCTCTTTGTTAAACCTCTGGCTGCGGTGCTGCTTTAAATAGTAAAGGAGTAAAACAGACTATTTGAAACATCAAAAACAGCCTGGATCATCTGGATCCTGATTCCATGCGTCTCATAATGCATTTAAAAAAGCCTCACACAAATGTAGGCAGACACAGCTGAATCCCTGGCCTTTGCGTGTTAGCACACTATTATCACTGCGAAGGGCTACATCAGCTGATGAGAGCCCATCCATCCTGCTATAGCACCTTGGATTAATGATGCTCATAAACTCTCCAAATGGTGTGTGCTATCCTGTTTAAAGTTGCGTAGGTATTGTGGTGGTCTAGGTGCTTGAAGTTGCACACCTGTTGCTGTGGACAGTATGGAGTCTCATCTTCTGTGACCACAAATGTTGTACACAGGTATATGGGGGGTTTTAATATGCATTCCTGTCTGTACTTGTGGACTTGTGAAACGTCATCAGTATGGCAGCCCAAGTATTGTTCCAATTCTAAATTCACATCTAGACAAGAAAAAATTTCTGGATGTGTCCTTGCTCTGCCCCTTGTATCAAGTAAAAACAGAAAAGTGATAATAATATTACTGTTATTTTGTCACAAAATATAGGTTTAAGAGTCGTTTAGGCATGAATGTGTGTGCTTAAAGCGGCCCTAACACACGCGGTTTCTGCCAATCTCATATTATACAGCTGTACGATTATTTCCGAAATCATACGGTGCGTGTGGGGGGGAGGGGTAGTAAAGCACATTGTAAAGCACATTGCCAACAAAACACAGACATCAGTTTCACTCACCGCATGCGGTTTATGTCCGGCATCTTTTAGCTCTGGGACGGCTATATATATCAGTTTCAAACAATCTCCAAATCCAGCATTATATCCACCGTTTATATAACATTCATCACCCAAATGCAGTGAACAAACAAACACCTGAACTTCGCGAACGTATGCTCTCTCTCTTTCTCTCTCTCGCTCTCTCTCTCTCTCTCCTGCACACAAGTGAAAGTGACACGTCTGCACAGGCACCTTCTCCTGCTATCCTTGCTGCCGCGTGATTTCCGGGAGAGTTGTCCAATAAGGGACTAAGAAAAATTGTTACGAAGCAGTTTTATATGTTCGATAAAAACTTTCTGAAACCTGTACGATCGCTGGGGGAGTGTATCGAGCACAGAAATACTACGTAATATGCCCAACTCGTTTTTTGACAAGTTGACCATGTTAAGCATGAGAAGACAGCTTGTTTAACATTGTAAAGAAGTCAGAATGCATGACACATCGTTGCAGCACCCCTTTAAAGTTCAAATCTGCGGTCGGTTTATAAAGATATTTTTGAAAAATTTCTCAGACAATTTCAGATATGTGAGTTCCAGGTGATCACCAGACGCTCATATACCCTGCCCAAGGCAGCCTCACCTCAGCAAGCGCTTCTGAAACTCACGGCTGGGCACGTCTAGGAATGCATGTATTTGATTGAGTGACGCAACAAGTACTACCGGTCTGTGTCCGATCTAGCAAGGACACAAGTTTGTGTTCTTGGAACTGAGAAACTGCCCATGTGATGCAGTGCTAGGCTGTTTTCTCAATTCCAAGAACACAAAGAATGGACTTGTGTCCTTGCTAGATCGGATTTTGCAAGTTCAGACTCGGGAGTTCGAACTCACAAGGACGGGAGGACGCAGTCCGGTTATATTACAAATGGAACAGCAGAGGACTTGTTGAGTCACTCAAATACAAGCAATCCTAGTTCATCCGTAATATTTATTTTAATGTATCTTTTCATTTAAAAGAAGTAAAATTAAATATTACATAAAACACAACAGTGCTTCCTATCGTTTTCATGATAAAAATATCAATATGTGATGCTGGCAACGTGCCTGCTCTGATTATCCTAACTGTTTTAATGTTTATAATAAAATGAAATATGATGCAAAACACAATCCTTTATTATAAAGTATATGACATTTGTACAATGGGAAATATACAAGCAAATAATTTACTCAAAAGTACAAGGCAGTGGTCCAGTACAACATAATCAAAAATAGAAAGTGAAACTTAACTTTGCCATCAGTCAAAACAAGTTGCCCAGGAACAAATAATACATTTATAAGACCAAAGACTGCTTGTTAGCTATACCATAAATTAATTAAATCTTGTTTAAAGGCTACAGAGACATTAGAGCCAGCCATGAGTTTCTGTAGCACTTACCGAGGTGAGGCTGTGTTGGGTGGGGTACATGAGCGCTGAACACCCGGTGGAGCTCACATCTCCAAAATCGTCCATGCAAATTTTCGAATAGACGCTATCTTTATTAACCGACCGCAGATTTAAACTTTAAACACATACATTCTGTGACAAAATAACGAGGATTGTGCAGTTTAACTGCTCCACTGCGGTTGCTGTGCAATGCATTTCGGGAAATATAGCATCATAAATCCACACAAGTCGCCTCCTGATACATCCTCGATAAAATGGGCGGAGCAAGGACACATCCGGGGATTTGAACTGTTCTTGTCAAGATGTGAACTTTGAATTGGAACAGTACTTGGGCTGCTACGTCCACAAAAACACGCATACACAAAAGAACGCATATTGAGAAACGTTGTCGTGCTGAGAAATGCACCCCTGCCAGATTATGCACCTCCTTTAATAACACGCTGTCCGATTGGCTAATCCCTACTCGCACCTAATCCTCACCCTGACCATGGTGGGGGGGGGTGCATTTCTCGGCATTACAACGGCCCTAGACAGGATTTTTTCAAAATTAAAATTTTTATGGTGGCCAAATATTTATTTGATCATTGAATGTGATTAATGAGCAATGTAAATGACTGCCGTGCTTGTGATAACTGCAGGAAAGAGCGAACAGAGAGCCTGTGCACTCTCTCCATCTGCAGGTGTTTGTTTGACTTCGTTCCGTGTTGCGCTCACCGTTAGGCATAGGATGTGACGTACTGCGGGAGCAGACTGGACCGTATGCATTCAAAACGCTCTCACGGAAGTTTGAGATCAGATGCCGATTGATCTGCGCAGCGCCGCATGAAGTCGAACATGAATCAATAGTAACTGACACGATGACAAAAGGTCAGAAGACCGAATCCATGTTTCACGTGCCACATTTGGTGAATATTTTACCTGAGTTACAGCTGGATGAACTGCGCTCAAAAACAGGTTTCCTTTTCTCTGTCAAGGGCACAAGTTGTCGTTAGTTAGCTTGTAATGAAATAAAATTCTATGTGGTAAAAATAAGAACTGTTACTTAAAATAAGGATGGGAAATAATATACTTTTTAAATAAATTTGTATATTCAAACACAACACTTAACAGGCAGATACGGCTACAGATGCTATTTATTCAATAAGTGCAAGTATTCCAAATGTTCCGTGGCCAAAGAACAGCGTTCCCCTTCTCTGTCTGCCGTTTCCGGTTGCATACAATTTCAAAAATTGCCGCCGGAACGTCAGCTTCGATTGGGATATATGGCATTGGCTCTCGTGACTGGTTGCGTCATTAAGTTTGCTTACGTTATAAAACACCATGACACTGACGTTCATTTTCATTAACCAGCATGTATGTTACACGCTTTGGCATGATACTGGGTTGAATAAAAAAATACATTGGATTATAGTAATTTCCATTTGTGTCTATGGATGCCCAATTCTGTCCATGAAGCAATGAAAGTGCTTTTTATTTTTTGACCACTTTACATTGTTGAATGAACTCAAACCTTTTTTGTGTGCTCGGTTGGCGAATTTAGGAAAAGTAGTCAAATCTTGTACTACTCAGTTTATTATTAAAAAATGAAATTATTTTGCCCAAATTTGTCCTCAATGTAGTTTTAGGGTTAAAAAATTCTGCCATGTGTTTTGAACAAAAGTTATTCAGGTCTTGCTGTTTGTTGAACCCTCCACTTCACCCAAAAGCGATTTACAGACAGAATAGAGAGATTCTGACCTTCAAAACTGTCATTGCTTAAAGCAATTTCAGTGGCTGCTCTTTTTATTTTTCTCTCTTCTTCTCATTACCCTCTTGCATTTAAGCTCACAGTTGTGTTTCGTTTGCATAACGTGTTAACTAATTAGATTAATTAATCAAGGTTAATTAATTCGAGAAGCAACGACTGACTGAGCAGAGGGCTGATACAAAGGGCCAGTCTGGCATAGCGCTCTATGTGTGAACATGACACTCACACACACAGGCTGCACCCGAAATGGCATACTTCCTTACTATATAGTATAGACCTGGCCCTCCCGGCTGAGACTGGTTTCTTTTTTTTTTTTTTTCTCCATTTATTTATCATTTGAGTTTGGGTTCCTCGCTACAGGGCATTGTTGGCTTGCTCACCGGGAGACTGCATTTATTAGATATTATTTACTAGAATGATCTTGCTTGTTCTATAAACACCATGCACTGTGCTGTGTTTGACCTTTTCTGTTTTTCTTATTTTCTCCTGTAAAGCTGCTTTGGAACAATGCACATTGTGAAAAGTGCTATATAGATTTATATTTGTATATAATATATTTATATTCTAGCAATATTTTATATTCTCGCGAGATTTGGACGTGCGTATACTAATGTTGCGTCCGAATACGCCTACTTACAAAACACTCCACACACACAATATCCACACGTACTAATAGACATAGACACACACACGGACGCGCAGACATACGGACGCACACACACACACACACACACACACACACACACACAGACACGCACGCACACACACAGACACATGATTCTGCCTCATCTTGTCATGTCTTTCCTGATCTTGTGGTAGAATCACGGCAGGATCCCTTGTTTAATGTTGACCCTTTTGGCATTCCATACTCTCTTTCCGGTGTCTGGTCTCGCAGCCCCACCCTCTCGTTCCCTCGTTAGCTTCCCCTTAATGCTTGATCCCTGTCACCTGCCCGTCACCCTCCCTGTGTTATTATCCCTCGTTTGTATTCCCCTATTTAAAGCCTCTGTTTTTCCTGTCCCGTGTCGGTACATTGTTTCTGGTATGTTGTTCCGTGGTCAATGTCCAATGTGTTCCTGGTTCCCTGTTTCTCGTGTTCCTACCTTGCCCTGCGTGTCCCTTATATGTGAGTGTTGTTTGTTAGGATTTTTGGTTCTCGTTTTGCCACCAAACGGTGGCGAGGAACCTAAAACTCCAATCGAAAAAAAAAACCTCAGGAGAACCCAGGCCCAACCAGGGGATTCCAGTTCCCCTCTGGCAAAAGCTGCAGCCTCTGCACAAGCTCGACAGTGCTTGCACAACAAGGCTAATTAAAAAATAAATAAACTTATTAATAAGGCAAATTATAGATTTAAGATTATCATTAATAATCTAATAGCATTTGAAATTTTGTAGTGAAGACGTGTCAAGTCGCCGCGTCCTTCTTTATCCAGCTCTATTATCTCAGCTCTTGTCAGGTCGCCACTTCCCATTTTCCGCTCTACCATCAGGTCTGGGCATCCTGCTCGCTGTGGTAACCGTGGAACAATGAGAAGACTGGCTGAGAGTAGAGTGTACTGTTCTGCAGGTCACATTTCGGGTATGGGTCATGTAGGGTATGGTCGGATCAAAGCACAGACTCAGCAGTCTCAGCAGGACTACGACCAGGCACCAACAAGTCTGGCCAAATGTCCTATTCTCAACACCTTCATCACTGACCAGGACAGATTCGAATACTCTCCCCTAGACTTCAAAGGAGGTTCTTGGGGGAGGATAGGTCTGTTCACCAAAGTGAGAAAAGCCATGTGGCCCCCAGGGACTGAGAGCCTCAAATTCTTCCAAAAGAATGTCTCTTTCTCTTTCCTTAGCCACAAAAGACTGGTTTAAAGTGTATACACATGAATCTCCACATTGTATGCTTGCCTCTATGTTATTCTCCTTCACCTATAACCTCAAAGGCATATGTGCTTAGTGGTATTCTGTGTTTATTTACATTCTTGTCCAAACTACAGGTCAATGTAATTGTAACCCCTTCATGTTTCATATCTACGTGTTTCCCTTTTCATGTCTTAGAATATGGTGTATAGCACAGTAACGTATTTTGTACCATACTCATTTTATTCTATTCTAAGTCTATTCCTGCTCCAAACTCCCAGGTGACCATAAACGCAAATGAGTTAGTGTGCCAGACAAAGAAACATGTTTTCGCGCCCAAAACTATCTCATCACATTTGATCGCCCACCTTGGAGGGGCGTGACGTCCTCTGTGTTAAAACATCTGAACACGCAGGAAAGCTGGCTCTTTTGTGTGTGTTCGTTCGCTTGTGTGCGTTCGCGCTCGTGCGCGTTCGCTCGCTCGTTCCTTTCAACCTCTCGAGACCTGCCTCTCCTCAGAGACAGTTTTCTTCCGGCAGTTTAGTTCAGCTAAATCCGACAGACTCACGGCTTGCTCTGAACACATCAGGACCCTTTGATACGCGCGCCAGCACGTGTCCCGAGAAACAAAGAAGCCAATGCAAGTATCTGAACTATTGCTAACCAGCAGTGGTGTAAAGTATTGGAGTAAATGTACTTAGTTACTTTACTTAAGTATCTTTTTGGCTACTTTGTAGTTGTACTGAGTATTAAAGATATTAGCAACTTTTACTCTCTACTTAACTACATTTTTGAACAAGTATATGTACTCTTTACTCCACTACATTTGTAATGACTAATGCAGTTACACATTACATTTTGCATGACACCTATCTTATAATTAATATTGCCATTCACAGGGCATTGAAGGTACTACAATCTTGTGGATTTTGCTCTAACTTACAAAAACTTGTCAACATGGCTTCTTTATATGAATATGAGTGCAGTATCAGGTAGATGTCAATCGCTGGCGGTTTACACACGGTTAGCCCTTACCCGCTATTTCTACAGTAATATATTGGCAACACTGTTGCCAGCTAGTTACTGTAGGTCACACATCTACAAAAGCTCTTATTTTTAAAACTAACTCTTCCTAAATGTGCTCTAAACATGTTTGCTCAAAATTTGACCATGTGGTGGGACTATTGCCATGAAGTGATGTAAACCAGTAAAAAGAATGTATAGTATTTCAATTTTCAAAAGTGCTCTCACACTATATAGACAAAATATTAACCTATAGAATGAGTCGGACACAGAGAAATGAACAATCCACATATGAATCTCAACAATGGTGACAATCAACTGAACAGCTTCATGCTGCAATGCATGCTGGGTACATAGTACAAAACTCATTCATGATTGTTTGTCACCATTGATGAGGTTTGTATGTCAAGTGTCTAACTGTGTCTCAATTGCAAAGAAAGATTTTCTGACAGAGATCTTTCCATTATAACATGTAATCACTTTACCAAACATATCTTAATAAATCTTAAATGCTATATTATTATTATTTAATGATTGAATTCTTTCAGATGTATCTTCAGTTACTAAGCAAACATAAAGTTGCGGTTCCTGTAAAGTCCCTTTCAGTGTTATTGTATAAGTGTACATTTTAAAGCTACAAGAAAGTCAAAGAGTCCAACCAAAGCAAACACTGATCGCCATAATGGTGACTTAAAACATAATTGAACCACTATGAACTAGAGTTAAATCTCAATAAGATCTTACACAGATGACAGAAATAAAGTGAAAGTGGTGTCTGTAATATGTGAAGATGTTATTGATGTTTGTGTTTAATTCTCCTCTGGTGAAATCTTGACAGATTTATTGTGTTCATCTGTTATTTACACTTGTTCATCTAAGACTGTGTGACTTAAGTGCGTTAATAGATTCTTTATAAATGTATCTTCAAACAGCCATTGCAGTAGTTTACTGTAAAACACCTACAGTAACTAGCTGGCAACAGTGTTGCCAATATATTACTGTAGAAATGGCAGGTAAGGGCTAACAGTGTATGTGAAATGAGGACATGACTGCAGCTGGCCATGAGGCCCAAACCAGCATGTCCAGTGCAAAAAGGCTTTGACTTTTTAATTCTACTTAACATTATTTTATTTATCTGTTATATTGAAGAGACCTTTTTGAAGGACTTTGGTTTACTTATGAGCACTTGAGCTTAAATGAGACTTAGGGTGTTTGTAATGACGTAGGTTATGGTGTCGACCATGATTTGTTGCAATTTTGAGGTGTTCAGTCTTATTATGATTTAAGAAAATAAATGCGATTGCTCACCTCACAAATCAACTGTTTCTAGTTTTTCACTGATGTGTCTCTTAAGTGTTGAGGACTAGTGCTGCTTTGAGCCTACATTCAGTATGAGTAAAATACTCAAGTACTGTTAAAATCAGATACTCAAAGACTTTTACTCAAGTCGTTTTGGAATTGGTGACTTGTAACTTGTAATGGAGTAATTTTCACTGCAAGGTATCTGTACTTTTACTTAAGTATGGTTTTCAGGTACTCTTTACACCTCTGCTAACCAGTAACCAGTAACCAGTAACCATAAGCTTTCTCCCTTTTAAATAAGGAGTTTGTCCTTGATGGTTCGTGCAGATGTGAATAGCTGATTTAATACTGCCATTTTCTTTGCTTTATCTATTTCTTTCATTCTCTACTGTTTTACGTTTTTATGTTTGTTTGTTAATGTTTGGTTTGTGTTAGCTAGTTGATTTTAGTTCCCCCGTAGTGTAGATAAATAAACTGCATGCGTATCCACGCTCGAATTGTTTCTGTGTTTATTTATCACATATCAACGTCACTTAAACTGCTTGATTTCGTTAAGATTTCTGAAGTGGTACTGTACTACAGTAAGAATATTGTTTTTCCAGGCCAGGGGAGTAATATTTCTTAGAGTTGATATACGATCTGCTGATCACTCAGCGGACGAGTGTATTTAGTTTGTCGCTGTTATTAGCTCTGCTGCATCAGGTAAAGTGTATAAAATAATTAATGGTTAATCACCATTAATTATTCGTAGGTTACTATGTTTAAACTCATAGTTTCCCCGAAATACACTACAGTCACCATGTCTGACTAATAGGTCACTTTCACTTTTCACATATGTAAGAGACAGATGATCTGTTTTTGAAGAGGTTTGCCTGTGAATGTATTTAAAATAACGTAACGTGAACTTGCAATTGCTGTTCTCTACCTATGGTATAGTTCACAGTGCTGCTGGCGGCTAGTGCTTAACACTAGTGCTTAATGTGCGAGGCGCTGCGGCCGCGAAAGACGCGCGCGAATGTTGAATCCGTCCGTCTACATAGAGAAACGGTGGGAAAGTAGCACTACAGGATGGAAAATCACATTGTCTTTATGAATAGCCAGGCCAGTCACTATAGCTCACAGCACGCACATACTTTGTGCGGTTATTAGCGTGTTCTGTACAGTAATGAAAACAGGTCGCACCACAACAAAATGTGCACTCACATAAGTGCTCCCAAATATATTTTGAGGTTGCATAGGTTAAATATAGGGAGCATTTGCGACTAAAATGGTTGCAATTTTGTGAAGATATTGTGTACACATCGGATCTCGCGAGATTTCGTGCCACGAGATCTCGTCACACCCCTAATGGGCATATGACCTTCATCTGGACCTGGCGTAATCTCTAGTTTGGGATTGGCATATGACGTTCATCTGGACTTCTAATTGGGTTAGTTTCCATTTGCGCTCCAGTTTACGTGTTTCTCTTTTAAGGGCGCGAGTGGTGCTATTTTACCATGGTGCTATGTTTTTCTCATTAATCTTTTTTGACTTCATAGGTGCAACAGTTTCTAATGTGTTATTGAAAATAGTGCCCATGTTGCTGTTCATATCATCGAGCGATTCTGTTTATTGGTATGGTTTTTAAATGAGTCAGATCTGGCAAGTTCTTTTGTGAATCTTTAGTAGTCGAGGTAATTGTTCTACCTTGTCGATAATGAGTTATATGGCTGATTTCTGCAGTGCGCAGTGTACATGTTATAAGACTGTGATCGGTGACATGGTCGCTTCGAGGTATAATATCTGTATTGGTTAAATCGGCTCCTTGAGATATAATCAAGTCTAGTGTATGATAAAAACGATGAGTGGGTCTATTGATGTGTTGTATTACTCCAAAAGAATGTAGTTTGCTCTGTTAACGCCACTGCAAATGCATCTACGTGGATATTAAGTTCGAGAGAGTGATCCATGCCTTTGTGTCATCACGGCTTGATTACTGTAATTCCCTTTATATGGAAATAAGTCAATCAAATATAAATCGACTTCAGATTGTTCAAAATGCAGCTGCCAGACTTCTGACTGGCACACGCAAATTTGATCATATCTCCCCCGTATTATGCTCTCTGCACTGGTTGCCGGTCTGTTAAAGAATACGAGTTTAAACTTTTGTTTTACGAGTTTGTTTTTAAAGCTCTGAGTGGAACTGCTCCTGAATATCTCTGTGATCTTTTAAACCCAAATACATCTGTAAGATCGCTGAGGTCTTCTGAGCAAAGAGTGTTGATGGTCCTGAGATCTAGATTGAAGTTGAAGGGTGGGTGACCATGCTTTTTCAATTGCTGGGCTGAAACTTTGTAATTGTCTTCCGGTCTCCCTCCGAATAGTCTCTTCCGAATCTGAATTTAAATCCAAGTTAAAAACGTAAATTTTTTCCAAGGCTTATGACTCTCCTTAGAGTATAAGGATCTGTCACCTATCAGTGTTTGTTTTTTGTTTTATTTCCCTTTTAGTGCATTGCGGTCAAAATGTTTGTATTTATTTCTGTCTTTTTAGCAAAGTTTTGTACAGCACATTGGCCAACTACAGTTGTTTTTATTGTGCTTTATAAATACATTTTAAATTTGATTTTATTTGAATAAAATCTCAGACAATCAGTACTTTATCAACATTTACCAATAGGTCGGATAAGAAGTCTGCAAACTCTTTCAGAAAATCAGTGTAGGTCCCAGGGGCACAGTAGCCAATGTGAGAGAAAGCAATGGTTTTTTACTTTTGTTTGGAACAATTATGTTCAGCGCAAGCACTTCAAATGAGTTAAATTTATGCCCTGTTCTCTGAGTTACAGTAAGAAAGTCTCTATAGATCGTTGCAACACCACCACCTTGACCAACAGGACGTGGCTCATGCATATAACAGTAGCTTGGTGGGGTATTCATTTAGACCGAAATAATCATTTGGTTTAAGCCAGGTTTCAGTAAGGCACAGTATGTCAAACCTGTTTTCTGTGATCATTTCATTTACAATAACTGCCTTTGAAATTAATGGTCTAATATTCAGTAGCCCAAACTTTATGAGTTGGTTTTGCTCATTTATTACATTGTCTTCAGGTTTAATCACGATCCTATTTTTTTACTGACTTTACCGAAATTATTATTTTGTTTTATTATACGGGGGACAGACACAGTCATTTGGAAGCAGTAACATTTTTAACAATTGAGTGGGAGGAACACAGACTATGGTTAAAGTTTTGACTTACTAGTCAAATGGTTTGTAGCGTCTTTGAGATGTTGTCAGACAGAAGATCTGCTTCGATGCAACTGGGGTGTAGGCCGTCGGGGCAGAAAAGCCTAGGTTGCTCTCAGAAAAGATCCCAATTATTAACAAAGAGCAGCTTCTGTTCAATACACAATGACATGACCATTGATTAAGCACAAATAGTCTACTGAAACTTTCATTCCCTCGTCGGCAGGTAGGAAGCGATGTGTTGCGTACCGTCTCAATCAGACTCCTGAAGCTTCAGCGTCAGCTCAGGATGTTTCCAGCATCGTTTTACATTCTCTAGTAAATCCTGGATCTGCTTCTCCACAGCCTTCAGTTCTGACTGCACTGACTGAAGCTTGAACGTTTCCTCATCTGCACTCAGAGGTACATACATACGTCTGAAACAGTAGCCATTAGTGATGTAATAGGTGAGAACAGTAAGTTAGGCAGTTAAAAGGGCAGTATTCAGAAAGTTAAGGCTAGTAATGCTAACAGCCTGAGGGCTAATAGCGAATGATCGGATAAAAATTCATTTTAGGACGATTTTGGTATGGTATACACTTAAGGATAGATTTTGCCCTTGGTAAAATAGCAATTTAAAACATTAATCTTAAAATATAACAATAATTAACGATGTAATAAGATGTATTAAGAATAAGTTTGAAGGAGCTCCGGCTCAAACCACGCGCTCTCAGCAAACTAGTCTAGATGGATTAGACTCTAACCAAACACAAAACACACCTACAAAAAGGAATATTATAATGGTTTTAATGGAAAGGGCTAATGGTTCATAATGGTGTTATTCCCCCAACTGTCCAATTGTTTTTCTTCAATTAAATGTTGGAAAATTGTAGATTTTTAAAATAAATGATCAAAACGAGAAACAATGCAGATTTATTTTTACAGTCTTTGCTCATATTTACCAATGGTGCCAATATTTTTGCTCATGGCTGTATATGGCGTGATCATGCAAGAAATTTCATTTGGAAACACAGAAGTACTTACTGTAAGCACTGGGAGCGAAAATGATAGAATTCTCCTGAAATATACTCCCACAAAACCACAGCCTCATTAAAGGAATAGTTCACCCAAAATCTCTTGTGTGGCATGTTAAATTGTACACCTCATTCACTTAGACACGTAGAACAACCAGATAACATATTTAAATAGCAGGATTCCACGTCCTCGAGTGTGCATCTAGTTATATGGATTCAATGCAGCCGGAAAACTAGTTTCACTCGCAAAATAGATGTAACATAAGTAAAATAGCGGTGCCCGTCACACACAAACAAACACAACGACAAATGCACTTCTCACTAACACGCAGCTCTGTCTAATGCACCTGACAAACTGTATCGCACTCGTGCTACACTGATAAAAATTGTTTGTTAGGGTAGGACAATATTTGGTCAAGATACAACTATTTGAAAATATGAGGGTACAAAAAATCTAAATATTAAGAAAATCACCTTTAAAGTTGTCCATCAGAGGCGCTGTAGCAGGCCGTTGCTAAGAAGAAACAGGTTTGTTTTAAAGCGGACTATTGGCTTGAATACATTTTAAATTTGATTTTATTTGAATAAAATCTCCGACAATCAGTACTTTATCAACATTTACCAATAGGTCGGATAAGAAGTCCGCAAACTCTTTCAGAAAATCAGTGTAGGTCCCACGGGGTCTATACACAGTAGCCAATGTGAGAGAAAGCAATGGTTTTTTACTTTTGTTTGGAACAATTATGTTCAGCGCAAGCACTTCAAATGAGTTAAAAGAAATGTGTTTGTTTTAATGCTGACTATTGGCTTACCACTGGAATGATGTTGTGAAAAGTAGATGAACCTGAAAGCGGAAATTCTAAGCTTTACATATAGTAGATACCAAACTTGAGTGTGTAATTTCCAAAGAGCAGGAAGTAGTGAGCGAAGTTTGTAGGCGTGTTTCCGGTGTGTTTTCCTATTTACTGTAGGAAATTTACAAAATATTTTGATGAAACATCTTTTCTTAATATCCTAATGATTTTTTGCATAAAATTGTTTTTTGACCCATACAATTTATTGTTGGCTATTGCTACAAATATACCCGTGCTATGTGGTCCAAGGTCACATATATTGCTGTTGTTAATGATCTTTGATGACAGTGGTCCTGACAGAAGGATATTAATCAGTAGAGACGTTATTGTATGTATATTGTTTCGGTTTATACTTTAGTGTATCAGAATGTACCTGACTGATCAGTTCTGACTTCTATCTCTTTCCTACTCTTTCAAAAAAAAAAAAACTTGGCTCTGTATACTGTGGTATGCTATATGAGACCAGTTTTCTTTTATTGCACTTATGCTTTTTGTTGTCCTTATGTTGTTTCAATTGCTTCCATTGTTTCCCTCATCTGTAAGTCGCATTGGATAAAAGCGTCTGCTAAATGACTAAATGTAAATGTAGAATGCATTTACATGGCAGCACAGGGTGTAAATATTCTTCTGTAAATAAACAGTAAGTATGTAGATAAGCAAGAGACGCACCCTCTTTGGCTTATGTTGTGAGCTCAAGTCTGAAGCCTAGTTTTAGGGAGTTACAACATGCTTATTGTTTTTCATTGTGGGTATGGCATTCAGAATGAAAAGTATTTAAGAAGGTTGGATGAAGCCTCACCCATAGAGATTACTACAAATTGACCAATCTAACAGATGTTCAAATCTCAACTCATTCAAATGGATATACAGTAAACCCCCCAGGCAGTGGTACACAACCCTAAATGTTAATCCATGTTTAAAAAAAAAAAAATCTTTCAAAAAGAAAAAGGATGAACGCTGGATAATTGTCTAATTTTACATAGTAATGTGCATGAAAATTGTTTGTGACATCTGAGAAATGTCTTACACACGTTCCAAAAAAGGATCATGCAAGCATGGACTTTGTTTATGGTCAATGGCGTGGTACACCTATGAGCTTGCACTTTAACTAAAATAGCCTTTTTGCTTTTAAAAAGTGATTAAAATGAACTCATGACATACCAAACGATAAAGTCATAACCACATGTTTGTTGGTCATATTCTTTGTAATCCATGTGTGCAGCTGAATTTGTAGTTGAATGTTTTTATTAGTGCTGTCAATCGATTAAAAAAATTAATCGGATTAATCACACATTTTTTCTGTGATTAATCACGATTAATCGCACACAACAATTATATTTTAAAATATACTTTTACATTTTAATAATTTCACATTTAATCTTCAAATTGATGTAGAAACAACATATTTCTTTAACAGCATCATTTTATGAAAGCTAACATTTTGATATTAGTATTGTAACTGATGTGTCTATTAAATTGATTATTTTAACATTAATTATAGCCATTCAACAGTATAATTGAGAGCTCATGTAGGAAATTGAAGGACACTTTACAGTCTTTAATGCTAAATTATACAAACCCGATTCCAAAAAAGTTGGGACACTGTACAAATTGTGAATAAAAAAGGAATGCAATAATTTACGAATCTCATAAACTTATATTTTATTCACAATAGAATATAGATAACATTTCAAATGTTGAAAGTGAGACATTTTGAAATGTCATGCCAAATATTGGCTCATTTTGGATTTCATGAGAGCTACACATTCCAAAAAAGTTGGGACAGGTAGCAATAAGAGGCCGGAAAAGTTAAATGTACATATAAGGAACAGCTGGAGTACCAATTTGCAACTTATTAGGTCAATTGGCAACATGATTGGGTATAAAAAGAGCTTCTCAGAGTGGCAGTGTCTCTCAGAAGTCAAGATGGGCAGAGGATCACCAATTCCCCCAATGCTGCGGCGAAAAATAGTGGAGCAATATCAGAAAGGAGTTTCTCAGAGAAAAATTGCAAAGAGTTTGAAGTTATCATCATCTACAGTGCATAATATCATCCAAAGATTCAGAGAATCTGGAACAATCTCTGTGCGTAAGGGTCAAGGCCGGAAAACCATACTGGATGCCCGTGATCTTTGGGCCCTTAGACGGCACTGCATCACATACAGGAATGCTACTGTAATGGAAATCACAACATGGGCTCAGGAATACTTCCAGAAAACATTGTCGGTGAACACAATCCACCGTGCCATTCGCCGTTGCCGGCTAAAACTCTATAGGTCAAAAAAGAAGCCATATCTAAACATGATCCAGAAGCACAGGCGTTTTCTCTGGGCCAAGGCTCATTTAAAATGGACTGTGGCAAAGTGGAAAACTGTTCTGCGGTCAGACGAATCAAAATTTGAAGTTCTTTTTGGAAAACTGGGACGCCATGTCATCCGGACTAAAGAGGACAAGGACAACCCAAGTTGTTATCAGCGCTCAGTTCAGAAGCCTGCATCTCTGATGGTATGGGGTTGCATGAGTGCGTGTGGCATGGGCAGCTTACACATCTGGAAAGGCACCATCAATGCTGAAAGGTATATCCAAGTTCTAGAACAACATATGCTCCCATCCAGACGTCGTCTCTTTCAGGGAAGACCTTGCATTTTCCAACATGACAATGCCAGACCACATACTGCATCAATTACAACATCATGGCTGCGTAGAAGAAGGATCCGGGTACTGAAATGGCCAGCCTGCAGTCCAGATCTTTCACCCATAGAAAACATTTGGCGCATCATAAAGAGGAAGATGCGACAAAGAAGAACTAAGACAGTCGAGCAACTAGAAGCCTGTATTAGACAAGAATGGGACAACATTCCTATTCCTAAACTTGAGCAACTTGTCTCCTCAGTCCCCAGACGTTTGCAGACTGTTATAAAAAGAAGAGGGGATGCCACACAGTGGTAAACATGGCCTTGTCCCAACTTTTTTGAGATGTGTTGATGCCATGAAATTTAAAATCAACTTATTTTTCCCTTAAAATGATACATTCTCTCAGTTTAAACATTTGATATGTCATCTATGTTGTATTCTGAATAAAATATTGAAATTTGAAACTTCCACATCATTGCATTCTGTTTTTATTCACAATTTGTACAGTGTCCCAACTTTTTTGGAATCGGGTTTGTAAATTAAATGCTGAAGAATTCTCATTTAAAGCTATAAAATCACATTGATTTCTTCTTTTATTTTGTTCTTTGATTAACATTAGTGACAGGAGTCACAGCAGCACGTTTAAGAACGTGGCCCCTTTAAGAGCTGTCTCAGTACGCAGATCTGACAGTCACCGCACTCCCATTTTCACAACTCTTTGCATTCATTTAAGATTTTATTTTACACTTTGAAGTCTGTGCTTAAGAAAATGCTAGACAAAACGGGCTTTCTGACATAATCTTGTGTGGTTTTATCCATTCAAGCACGAAAGAGAACTTAACACGGATGCGCTGTCTGACTGAGATTCACCGACGCAGCCGTTACTGTACACACCAGACTGGACCTCTCGTTGCGTTTTGCTGCGTCCCACAGTTTAGAAGCTGTCTATCTTCATTGAACACCTCAAAGCAACTGTTTCAAATCGCGCTTAAGTGGTTTAAAAGCCTGTACACGAATAAGAGCGTGATTACATAATGTAACGCTAGAAACAAACGGATGCTGCGTTAATTGCGATAAATATTTTCTCACGCGTTAATTTGAAAAAATTAATCGCATGCGTTAACGCGTTAACGTTGACAGCCCTAGTTTTTATTAATACAGCATCATCATGCTTTATTTGGTACACTACACTACACTGTGTTCGATTTTATTAATATAGCACTTACACAATTTTGCATTGTTGCAAAGCAGCTTTACATACATTTAGGCAATAGTTAGTAAAGAGATATAATTACGAAAACTCTTTTTATAATCAATAGAGGATATGTATTGACGTAACTTTCCCACATGAGCATGCTGGAACACGCCCCCTTGAGTGGCAAAACACTCAGCAAAATGGCTGTTTACAATAGGAGAAACAGAGAAACCGTGACTAAAACACGCAATTATTTGCTGAAATTAAAAGCAGTTGGATTCGACGGTGATCCTTACGACTTACATGGGAACCAGGGCCTGTATTCGCAAAACATCTTAAGGCTATACAGGCTATATAAGGCTCTACAATCTTCTATACTGTAGGTCTTCACAGCAGCAGCAAGGATAATTTGCAGGTCTTTTTAATTATGTGCCAAGTTTATGCTTTGTGACACATAGGGGTAGATGTTAAAAAGTTAATGCTGCCAACATGCATCCCTGTCTTACCCCAGTGCTTACTTTAAAGTTTCTGACTCCTGACCACCTATAATCACACAAGCCGTCATTGCTTTGTGGAACTGTGACAAGATGTCCGCAATACTCAGATTCTTCCTAAAACCACACTGTGACTCTTGCAGCAGATGTTCAGACATCATTGGATGACTTTTCCAGGACCTTACTGGCAACAGCTACACTCTAAAAAACGTTGGGTTATTTTTGTTACCCAATATGTTGGGTTTTTCTGTTGGGTTATTCCTGACGTTTAATGGGTTATTTTTGTAACAACTCAGTGCTGTCTAAGCTGTAATTTTAAATTTCAACGTTCGACCAGTTCCACTGCTGACACAGACGAGAGGTAAGTTAATATTAATAATATGTACATTTACATTTAGTCATTTAGCAGACTTACAAATGAGGTAAACAATGGAAGCAATTGGAACAACAAAAGGACAACAAAAAGCATAAGCGCAGTAAAACTGGTCTCATATAGATGATTTTTTTTAAGGATAGAAAGAGTAGAAAAGAGATCAGAGCTAATCGGTCAGGTACTGACAGAAAAGATGTGTTTTCAGTCGATTCTTAAACATGGCTACAGAATCTGCTGATCTTGTAACAGCGGGCAGATCATTCCACAAATGTGGAACAGATCCAGAGAGTGATTTTTTCCCTTGGGATGGCACTACAAGATGTCATTCGTTTGCAGAGCGTAGGGATCTGGTGGGTACATAAGTCTGAATTAGCGAGGGGTATGGGGGTGCCGAACCAGTGGTGGTCTTGAAGATATGGGGGTGCCGAACCAGTGGTGGTCTTGTAGGCCAAGAGCAGAGCTTTGAATTTGATGCGAGCGACTATAGGGAGCCAATGTAACTTAATGAAGAAAGGAGTGACGTGTGCTCTCTTCAGTTCATTGAAGACCACTATTGCCGCATTCGTACTATAAATGTTCGTGTATACAGTATATACAATACAGCCTAGTCTCTTGGCAGTTCGTGGCATAGGCACGAAACTTGGAATCTACTGATCTGTGTTCCATGGATACTAATTTCCCTTTTTTTAGCATATAAAAGATACCGTGTATTAAAATATGTTAGATTGAAAGTCGTGCTGGGTGACACAAAAAAAGTTGTGCTGACCAACACGAAAAGAAATCGAAAATTTGTGTTCATGAATGTGAATCAATAGATTACAGTTTGTGACAATGTCACAAAATCCTGTGAGACTGTGTTGCACAATGTGTGTATGCTATGTTTTTGATCTGCAACACACAGTTCTTTCACTGCTTTTCATTTGTCAGTTTTATATTCTGCATAACTGTCAACACCAACACTTGCTGTATTAAACGTATGAAAAATGTATTGGTTGGGATGCCCCCTCGCTTTGTTTTTCTTTGCCCAAAGCTTTTAGGTAAGTCATAAATTGTTTTGTGGCAAGACATTTTGATGGCGTTTATTGACCACAAAACACGAGGGGGCTAGGCCTCTCCCGGTATTAATAGACTTACAGTACATCAATGGCCTTCATTGACAAGCTTTCCATTTACTTTATATTATCTATATTTTAGAGAGATTTATATGCAAAGGAAAAACTTAAGAAGTGGGACACTGAAGCCTGAACTGATGAATTTGCATGGGAGAGATACATTTATTTATTTATTGTTTCATTCTTAATGCCATTCCAGCATCTAAGGCTATATTCATGGCGAGAACTAGTCAATCTATAAACAAGTCTGTTCTATACACAATTTGGAATCCTCAATTAACCTAACCTGCATGTCTTTGGGCTGTGAGACTAAACTGGAGCACCCAGAATAAACCAGCGCTTACACAGGGAGAACATGCAAACTCCAAAAAGAAAGACTCGGTGCAGTGGAAAGCAGCTGACAGCTGGCTCGAACCAGGGTCATTCTTGCTGTGAGGCAACAGTGCTAGCCACCGAGCCACTGTGCCACCCGGGGAGAGATAAATAAGTCTGAAAAAACATCTAGTACAGTCATATGAAAAAGGCCCTAAAATGTTTACTTTTTTACATTTAAACAAGCAAACGTGATCCTCTTTGAAATTATAAATAATGATAAATTCATCACATGAAAATTAACGTGTACTAATTTTCACAATTAAAAACAGACCATTCAATGGAAAAAGTATGACCCCTACGGTTCATCGGGCCAATATTTAAAGATATATGAATTCTGCATCATATCAATAATAATCATTTCAATACTCAGTCATAATGTGTACATCTGCATATTTACAAATTAGAATATTTGTTTATAGGTGTTTACCCTACCATTACCTTAGGGGGCGCCCGCCCCTCCAACGGCACCTCCCGCCCCTCTTGAAGGTCAAGTTAATTTATTGTTTTATGTAGCCTCAGATCAGATCAGGTCATTTAAGGTTACCTTTCCTATATAACATGTCTTATACCTTGTTCTCGTACTAAACAAACTAAATAGCATTATGTTATTTATCTTATTTGCATGGCGGCATGTCATTTCTGTTTCTACGTGGTCGTGCCTTTACAATTCTCCTCTGCTCTCTGTATCAAGTTCCGACCCAAAGCGCGCGCGCACACACACACACACAGATACGTGTGTCAAAAATTGCGTTTTTAACACTCCCAGGGTGGTGAAAATACGCATGCGCTGCCCCTGACAAGCAACAGTCCAGTTACCACCGGATGACAGGTTTTCACCCAGTTTATCCTTAGTTCCATCGCAAGACACAATGAACCATTAAAAAAATCTGACTATTTCTGCACATCACACGCACTCAGGGACATTTATGTTGATTATATTTTGCTGCTATATCCTCTAATATCTTTATTTAGCGCCAAAAAAACGCATTTCATTTGAACCCTTTCCGCTCCGTGAGCGCTGCTTCTCCTGCCAAAGACGCATCGCATGTAAAGACCTGCAGACACCAAGAGCAGGTAAATAAATGGACACTTTTTCTGTAACACTTAAGTAAACGAAAATGCAGCAGTAATAAAGTATTTTTAGCTGTCAGTCAGTTTACGGTTTCCTATATAGGTTTGTGACAGATTATAAAACATAACGTCTTGTATCTACATATAGCATTTATGATATTAATAGCATAAATAATCAGCATGTTAAGAGCATTTCATTGTGAATCATGTTTTAATTGGAAAGAATATTTAGAATCAGTTCTAGTATGAATGGCATGGAAAGGCTGTTAGTAACTTTGCTAAGTACTCCTGCTCATGATATATTTATTTCAGTCGTTACATTTTGTTGTCAGTAGTTTTTTTTAAATATTAAAATAGACCACTGGGACTTCGCTTTAGCACCAGAGCCTACAACACATTTTCTCAGTTACCAGACCTTATGTTTCATACAGACTGTGGCTATCAGAATATAAAGTAAATGGCCTGATAAAACATTAGATTGATTGATTTAACATTATTTATTAAAAAAAGTATTGTCCGGACCTCCGCCGCAAAAAATATAGAGATCGCAGCCCCCCCCCCCCCCCAAAGTCGTAAACTTAGGGGAAACACTGGGTTGGAGGTGTTAGTGAGGAGGTGTTAGTGTTTTTATAACACTATTACATGACCTGTATGAATTAATTTAACAAAAGTCAAGGATCAAGAGCCAAACTAAAGCAAACACTGATCACAATAATGGTTATTATTGTGGGTACAAAACTAATTTCATTTATTTCCATGTGAAAACTGAAAGTAGTCTGATAAACTCCAGATTTGAAACAGTTTATACATTGTACCAAGGTCCCCTGTACGTCAATATCAGACGTTCAGAAAACATAATAATGGGCCAATAAAGGGACGTCTTTTTCAACATCGAAAGATGCAGAAAAGACGTCTTTTGGACATATCTTTGGTCAGGGGGAGTCATAATTATAATAAAATTACCTTTACAACACTTACTATGTGGCCTTTTTTACCCTCAACTAATAATATTTTTAAACTAATATCAGTCTAAGTAAATAAAACACAGTGTTCATGCCATGGTATATTTAATGCACTGAGCACTCTATGAGCTAGCTGATTGATGTTATGCTAACCTCGTTTAACACAACAGGACACAAACAGTTTTATTGTTTCCGCCAAACATTTAACATATTCTTGAAGATTTCTATAGGTCTCGTCTCAGATCTCTTGTCCTAGGACTCGGTCTTGACTCGGACTCGACCCTCTCTGGACTCGGTCTTGACTCGAACTCAACCTACTCTGGACTCGGTCTTGACTCGAACTCGACCTACTCTGGACTCGGACTTGACTCGGACTCGAATGAGCTGGTCTCGACTGCAACACTGATTAAAATTCCCAAAATTGGCCAAATTTGCTCATTCGCCACTATATATCATGGCCTCCTAATCATCCCCATATGTACTAATTGGCTTCGTAACTCTGTCTCCTCTCCACCAATAAGCTGGTGTGTGGTGGGCGTTCTGGCGCAATATGGATGCCATCGCATCATCCAGGTGGATGCTGCACATTGGTGGTGGTTGAGGAGATTCCCCCCTTCAAAGTAAAGCGCTTTGAGTACCCAGAAAAGTTATATTTATGAAAATAATCCAACAAATTAATTATTTCATAACCCAACTGATTGGGTAAAACTTGCAACCCAATGGGGTCGGTGCTATAGTAACCCACCATTGGGTTACCTGTTGGATCAATTTTAACCCAACTGATTTTAGTGAGTGGTACAGACGTCGCCCCCCATGTGTAAGAAGTGTTTTTACCTGTATACTTTGTTAGGTTTGGCAATGAGTCATTGTGCAAACATTGGCTAAATAATTTTCAGTAAATACCGTTCACAATGAAAAACATCTATACATTTTGTATGCAACATTGTTGTTGTGTTGATCTCAGTTGTAGTTTCAGAAATCAAAATTATTATTTTGCGTTTTGTTTAAGTTTGTGCAAAATTTTGGCAGTACAATCAAATAAGAATGTAACAAGACTTCAAGGGAACAGGAAGGAAGAGGCTGGAGTCAGGGTAGAGCTGACGACTACGAACTTTTATTATAAATTATTTACACAAGCGCTGTACGCGCCTAAATCAAAACACTCCCACTTCCGTGGATAAACAGTCTTTCTTGGCCAGAGCCTCCCGTTCTAAGTTCTCCGCTCACTCGCACAGAGTCCCTCGCAACCAGCCGTCAGCTCCGGTCTCTCTCCCCGACTGTCTCTGCCTTGCTGCTTTTAAGCCTCTCCACGCCAGTTACTGGAACAAGGCACAGGTGTTCATTATTTGTGCGAGCGCCACTCACTCACCGCTCGTCTCCCCGCTGCAGACTTTACTGAACCACGCCCCCCTTGCCACATACCCCCACCGCCCGACTCAGACCTGCAGTCCTCCCCCCCCCCTTGCCGGGAGAGGAAGTCGGCCACAGCCATCTGTGCACCCGGCCTGTGGACCACCTTGAATTTAAAAGGCTGTAAAGCAAGATACCAACGGGTGATCCGGGCATTGGTTTCTTTCATACAGTGGAGCCATTGGAGGGGAGTGTGGTCCGAACAGAGGGTGAATTCCCTCCCCAGCAGGTAGTATCTGAGAGTGAGGACAGCCCACCGGATGGCCAAACACTCCTTCTCTATGGTGCTGTACCTAGCTTCCCTCTTTGAGAGCTTGCGGCTCAGGTACAGCACCGGCCGTTCCTCACCCTCCACCAGCTGAGACAGTACTGCGCCCAGCCCTCTGTCCGACGCGTCGGTCTGCAGGATAAAAGGGAGAGAAAAGTTAGGGGAATGCAAGAGCGGCCCGCCACACAGGGCAGCCTTCAACTTGGTAAAGGCCTGCTGGCACTGCTCCGTCCACTGGACCGTATCGGGCACTTCCTTTTTAGTGAGATCAGTCAGCGGGTTGGTGAGCTCTGAAAATTTAGGCACAAACCGTCTATAATATCCCGCCAACCCCAGGAACTGTCTCACCTCCTTTTTGGTCTTAGGCCTCGGGCAGGCCGCAATTGCTGCAGTCTTATCAATTTGGGGACGCACCTGCCCATGACCTAAGTGGAAGCCCAGATACTTGACCTCCACCCGCCCAATCGCACACTTCTTCGGATTAGCCGTGAGCCCGACCTCCCTCAGCGATCTCAGGACCACTCTCAAATGCTCCATATGCCGCTGCCAATCGTTACTATGGATAATGATATCGTCTAGGTAAGCAGCGGCATACGTCGCATGGGGTCGGAGGACACGGTCCATGAGGCGCTGGAAGGTAGCCGGGGCTCCAAACAATCCGAACGGAAGGGTTACAAATTGGTGTAATCCGAACGGCGTGGTGAAGGCTGTTTTTTCTTTGGATACTGGTGTTAGGGGGATCTGCCAGTACCCTTTTGTTAAGTCCAGCGTCGAATAAAAACGAGCCGAGCCCAGTCGGTCCAACAATCCGTCGACCCGGGGCATTGGGTAAGCGTCGAATTTCGACACTGAATTCACTTTGCGGTAGTCCACGCAGAACCTAACCGAGCCGTCTGTTTTGGGAACCAAAACTATCGGGCTCGCCCAGTCACTGTTGGACTCTTCTATTACCCCCAAATCTAACATGGCCTCTAATTCTGCCTGAACAACCTTTTTTTGTGTTCAGGTAAGCGGTAGGCTCTACTACGCACCACTACCCCTGGTTCGGTTTCGACATAGTGCCGTATGAGATTCTTTCGGCCTGGAAGGGGAGAAAACACATCGGCAAACTCCGCCTGTAGGCGGGCCAGGTCAGTGAGCTGTGAGGGTGAGAGGTGGTCTCCCCCCGGGGCCAGAGCAATGGAATGCAGTTTAACATTCGCTTCTGGCCCGAGATCCTCCTCTGCGGATACCACCATCGCCAGCATCACTGCCTCGTCCTCGCTCCATTTTTTAAGGAGGTTGAGGTGGTAAATCTGACGTGTGCCTTCCCTATCTGTCCGAATAACCTCATAGTCGAGGTCCCCGACTTGCCGTGTGACCTCAAAGGGTCCTTGCCACTTCGCTAGTAATTTAGAGTTAGATGTCGGGAGCAATACAAGCACCTTCTCTCCCGGTGTGAATTTTCTCAGGTTAGAACCCCGATTATACAGACGGCTTTGTTTGTCCTGAGCCTGTAGCAAATTCTCCATCGACAGCCGCCCCAGTGTCCGGAGTTTTGCTCTCAGGTCCAGGACATACTGAATTGCATTCTTACTGGAGGAAGGCCCGTCCTCCCAGTTCTCCTTCAGGACGTCCAGCACCCCACGGGGCTGACGTCCATAGAGGAGCTCAAAGGGGGAAAACCCCGTGGAGGCTTGGGGGACCTCTCGTACTGTGAATAAGAGAGGCTCTAACCATTTATCCCAATTCTTGGCGTCCTCGTGGACGAACTTACGAATCATGGTTTTCAACGTGCGATTAAATCGTTCCACCAGTCCGTCGGTCTGTGGGTGGAAGACGCTGGTGCGAATCGATTTAATGCCCAGTAATTCGTACATTTCGCGTAACGTACGTGACATGAACGCCGTGCCTTGATTGGTGAGGATCTCGCGAGGGATCCCCACCTGGGAGATGATCCGAAACAGGGATTCCGCAACACTTTTCGCGGAAATGCTGCGGAGTGGCACTGCTTCGGGATATCGCGTTGCATAGTCCACCAGAACCAATGCAAAGCGATACCCCCGTGCAGATCGCTCTAATGGCCCGATGAGGTCCATGCCAATTCTCTCGAAGGGGACCTGCATCAACGGAAGAGGGCGCAAAGGCGCTTTTGGGGTGGCCGGTGGGTTTACCAACTGACATTCGCTGCAAGACGCGCACCACCTGCGCACGTTGTCGTGAATGCTCGGTCAAAAGAATCGGGCCATGAGGCGACTCAGTGTATTACCCTGCCCTAAGTGACCTGCCATTGGGTTACTATGAGCCGCCTGGAAAACCATTTCCCGACGGCTTTTCGGAATCAACAACTGGGTTATATCTTCCTTTGTCTGAGTGTCTTGGGTCACTCGATATAACCGATTCTTTCTTATAGCTAAATATGGGTAGGTGAGTTCACGTGTGGGCTGGACCGGCTGTCCGTCGATGGATGCAACCTGCTCAAATGCCCTTTTCAGCGTCGCATCCTGAGCCTGCTCGAGGGGAAAGTCATCGCGATCTGAGAGTACCAACCTCTCAATCTCGCGCGCCTCCCCGGAGTTCGGCTCCGACGGACCCGGCACCACACTACCCACATGCACACAGCCTCCCCTACCGTGCTTCGTTCGCCAAGAGGCATCCGCACACAATAACCTCAGTAATTTAGGAAAAAGCGGACAATTCGTCCCCAAAATTAGCGGATGCCTGAGGTGAGGATTAACCGCCACCTCTACACTATGCTTTTTCCCCCTGAATTTAATGGGCAGCCTCAACAAAGGGTATTTCACCACATCCCCGTGAACACACTGCACCTTAACCTCGCGGCTTTTACCCCATGCCCCGAGACGAACCAGGCTTTGGTGGATGGAGGTCTGGTTGCAACCTGAATCCACCAAAGCCTGGTATGTACCCCCCCAATACTCACGGGTATTTGGTACAGGCCAGCCGGACCAGGGGCAGCTCGTGGCTCGTCGGGGACCCGGATCATGGTCCCCACGTCCATCACCGGGCAACGATCTAGGAAATGGTCCGGGTCCCCGCAGCGCCAACAAGCCAGCCCAGGCTTTCCCACCACCCCAGGCTTTCCCACCACCCCAATGGCAGGGAGTGGGCCCGCTAACTGGCTGCTCGTCTCCAGCCCGGCGGACCTGCCGGCCAAGGTTCCCCCTCTGTCGGGGTTCCTCGTCCCCGGGGTCCTCCCCTCGGCGGGATCGGTGGGCGGGACCGTGGTGCTGGTATCGGTCGGGCTGCAGGTGTGGGGAGAGAGACCGCTGGTAAACTTTCCCCGATTCCAGGGCACGCAACCAGGTGGTCTTCCGCCAGCTGGATGGCCGACTCCAGCGACGTCGGAAGGTGGCACTGGACCCAGGCCGCTGTTCTCCGGGGCAGGCAGGTCGTGAACTGCTCCAGTACCACCTTATCCATGATGCTCGCGACGTCGCTTCCTCCGGCCATCAGCCATTTGCGGCAGGAGTCCCAGAGCTGCTGAGCTAGCAGGTAGGGTCGGCCGGTTTCCGCCAACCCCAGCGATCGGAATCTCTGGCGATACTCCTCAGGGCTCCGGCCGACCCGCTGCAAGATGGCCTTCTTCAGCTCAGCGTACACCAGGAGATTCTCCGGAGGCAACTGCTGCGCCGCCACCTTGGCCTCTCCAGAAAGAAGCGGTATGAGGTGTAGGGCCCACTGATCCTCCGGCCAACCCCTCGTGACCGCTACGCGCTCAAAGAGTCTGAGGAAGGCCTCGGGATCATCCTGTGGGCCCATTTTCTGGAGGACCAGGTCGGCGCGAGGCCCCGTCCGAACCTCCCGGTGCACCCAGCTCCGGAACGACTCGCGGTCCTCTTGCTGAGCCAGGAGGACCGCCTGGAAACGTACATCCTGGTCCTCCCAGAGCTGCAGCAGCGCTCTATGTTGTTCCTGATGGAGGACCGCGAGTGAGGAAATCACCTCTGCAAACGGCGAACCGGACGCACCCGACCCCCCGGTCGCGGCGCTCCTACTTCCTTCCATCCTGGGTTTCGGCACCAGTGTAACAAGATTTCAAGGGAACAGGAAGGAAGAGGTTGGAATCAGGGTAGAGCTGATGACTACGAACTTTTATTATAAATTATTTACACAAGCGCTGTACACGCCTAAATCAAAACACTCCCACTTCCGTGGATAAACAGTCTTTCTTGGCCAGAGCCTCCCGCTCTAAATTCTCCGCTCACTCGCACAGAGTCCCTCGCAACCAGCCGTCAGCTCCAGTCTCTCTCCCCGACTGTCTCTGCCTTGCTGCTTTTAAGCCTCTCCACACCAGTTACTGGAACAAGGCACAGGTGTTCATTATTTGTGCGAGCGCCTCTCACTCACCGCTCGTCTCCCCACTCTCTCTCCCGCTGCAGACTTCGCTGAACAACGCCCCCCTTGCCACAAAGAACATATTAAGAAAGTGGTTGATATAACTTCTTGTTATTCATCACACTGAAAGTGCAAGATCACGTGCAAGAACTGCTCTAGCCACTGGAATACAGCTGTGTTGTGGACTGTGGTTTGCCAAACGGGTCGCCTGGATAAAAAATACAGTACCTTTGCACACACCCTCGAGTACGATGTAGTATTGCTATGCTGTTCCAAAAGTTGCCATCATCACACTTAATTTTCAGTCTCAGTGTCACCAAATCCCAGTTTGACCCACAATGTGTGTGCTTCAATTGATGGTACCTAGGTTGTAGCATGTGTGTGAGAAAAAAAAGAGACGGAGAGTGTGTTTCTACTTGTTTTCACCATCAACCACAACTCATGGCTCAATATCAACCAGTTGTTGATTGTCCTATGAGTCACACACTGCTGCCTTTTCCAGGCACTGAAACGTTCATGTGCTCCTGTGTGTTTTGAAGAATATGACTACACATTTCCTATTTTTGTGTTTGTCTGCCTGTATACAAACTCAAAATCATTTACTGTACTTCTGAAATCTAATTTTAACTTGGTCACTGTCTGTTTTCTGTTTTGTGACACTAAGATTGTAAGAGTGTAAGATTGTAGAGGGTGTAAAGGGTCTGTTAAAATCATATTGTTTGAATTGCTTACATTTTTATGACACATTTTATTTTTCTGCTCTACCAGCAGATTTGGTAATATAATCACTTTCCAACGGGAGTGGAGAGCATATTTTTGTGTATACATTGTGTTTGTTGTCATGGCTGGAATGCTTTGTTAGAAAATCATTTTTAGTAATATAAAATGTTTTATTTGTGTATGACCTGAAAATAAAATGGAAACAGAAATTTGGATGGGAGACCTCCTGGGAAAACTAGGTTGCTGCTGGAGGAGGTGTTAGTGAGGCCAGCAGTCATTTTGTGTTGTATGCACTGTTGGTTGGTGAAGCTGTCATTTTTTTGTACATTTCTATTGCTGGAATGTGTGTCAGGTTTATGTAGTGCGTGACAGCATTTGTCTGCTACAGTGGCGCCCCAAGGATTTGTTTTATGGGGTGGCCAAATGGGGCCGGTAAAAATGTTAGGGTGGCACAATATAAAAAATGTACTATGCCTAAATCTAATGGTAGACAACAGTTTTGGCATTGCCATTAATACTGAGAGCATACAGTTAGAAAATGTTTGTTTGGAGTACAAATTCAGTTAAAATAAGAGTACACAAGAAAAAAAGAATGCTTAGCCCCGACATACAGTAATACTGTCATTACACTGTTGCAGTACATTTCAAGAAAAGTGCAAGTCTTGCAACTCTGATTCAAAATAAACTCCTGGATGCATTTTACAGTAATGCAAATTGCAGTTATCAGTGGAACATGCCACAATAGTTATCAGTCCACCAGAGACGTGTCTTTGTCTGTATGTGAGGAGCAAGAAAATAACAGTGGAAATGTCTTTACTTTACTTTACGTTACAAGGGGCTAACTGCTCTCGCGAGCCTTCACTAAAGTGACAGTGTTGTCAGATCTTCATAGAAAAAACAGCAAACAAAGACAAGCCAAAATTAAACCTAAAAATATCCAAATAGTTTATATTTTATAAGACTAAAAAAATGGATCATTTTTTAAAAGCTAAAGTACCAAGCTTTATGATCTAAGAGCTAAAAATAAGCAGGGAAGCAATAAAAATAAGCGAACATGGTAACACAGCAAAATAGCGCTCTGTGAATCAGCTTTATGAGCAAACAAAGCACAGCGCGTCTGTCAACGGACAAATCCGCTTTAGCCGAAAAACAGCAGATAGCAATGGGTTATATTCCTATTCACAGTTGCGAGATGACATACGTCGCTTTGGTTACCAGTGTGTCAATCATCACATTATCGTAATAATCATATTGCATTGTTTTACATGTAAACCTAACTTAAAAACAAAAATGTATAGTGATCGATCAACATGTGAGCAAAAGCAAAATTTAAATCCAATATGCCTTAGCGACTAGCCTAATCTCAGTTAGCCAAACAGTAACATATTATCTGAGCTTCTTCTTCTTTTAGTTTTTTGACGAGCTACAGCCCAGCATTAAAGGTGATTATCTGAGCTTGATACAATTTACTTATCAGTTTCGTATCCCACCTTACTCCTTTCATGAACTCTGAAGTTTCAGCGGTTGAACAGGACATGCATGCTGTGGTATTGCGGCATCGCGGGTAAAGGTGTGGGGAGGGGTTCGTATTCTACAGTACAAATAAAGCATTATACAAGTTCATTTTATTTTTAACGGTGCTTTGTTAATGTCCATGTTAATTTAATAGTAAAATATTAATAATATTATTATTATAATAAAAATTCTTTCTGGTTGGGGAAACCAATGTGGTGACCAGTGTTTTTCTGGGGGTGGCCATGGACCCCTGGACCCCCCTTGGGGGCACCACTGGTTTATTTTTATTACTTAACATTCCTTAAGATTCCCTTTTGTGGTCAATTCATGAATATTGTAAAATAAAATTTCAACCCTGGAGTGTTATTGGAGGTTATTACAAGACTTTTTAACTTTTGTGACTTAAAAGAAAAAAAATCATTTTTATGTTGAAAATCAAGGTCAATGAAGTTACCATATATGGTTCCTCACCGGTCTATGGTCATTTTTTTCCCAAAACGTTTATGTATTTAAAAATATAAGACACATATATAAATAAATGCATAAAACATATATAAACCTCATAGAATATTTATTCAGGAACATTTTGTCTTTTATTTAAGAACATTTAGGAACACACACTCAAAACCGTGACAGTGAAGTGAAGATCTATTGAAAACAAAGGATATTGACATATAATTTGTAAATATATAATAAGAAGTGAAAAACAGCACTAAGTACTGCTGGTGCCACTGTTTTTTTTAACAGTAATAAGGCTCACAGTAAACATAAACACAAATATATGCCATTTGGGTATAATGCAAACGTTAATAAGTTTAAGTTTCCCACTGGATCACTGTATAATGTTATACAAACCAAATACTATTGCCCTATGTTATAATGCATTATTTGTAAAAGTATGACTTACTAGACGCATCGGGCGTATGTCTAAAAATTGACACTTTGTCATTTACCTGAACGGGGTGTATGATCAAATATGATCACACCATTTTTCAGCAACAATGTTCACTAATTTCTACGCAAGCAACATCTATCTCAACATTAAACACAACTATTCAACCATATAACGTGCGAGTTTCATTAACTTATTGTTTGTTTTGATGATATTTATGTATTTGTGGGAGTAGGTAGGAGCGCATATCCGTGTTTCACAAATTGCGGAATTATGCTGAAGTTTGAAACGCCCCCGGCAACTCTGATTGGTCACATGCCATGATGTCGCTATTTGTGATAAACTCAAACGGGAAGGAAGGAGGTGGGAACCGGCGAACAATCAAAAGACTTTAATCAAAATAAATAAACAATAATCCAGCAGTAAAAAGGCCGGCAGCCACCTCACGGTCGACTGACGGCCACACAAACATAAACAAACTTAAACAAAACTTAACTAATGTCCGGGCCCGGGTCCTCTCTCGCCGTATGCTCCTGCCGCTCGGCCTTTTATGCTTCCGATCTCCTCTGTGGGAGATACGAGGCCGGTGGCGCCCAGCTGACGCTCATTATCAATCTCATCACCGGCCTCGCTTGCTCCTCCCACGGCTCTCGTCACGCCTCCCTCGTCACAGTGACGTAGACTGATCTCTGTTGATTGACTGGGAGACATCCATGCGCTTACACAAGCTCACGGAGAGTCATGGAAACGCTGTTGTGATTGGTCGATTAAGTTACCAAATATGGTAACTTGCACGATAAAGGGTTAAGAATTAAATAAAAAGATGGGGGAAAAATGGTAGAAATGGTAGTGTATACATGCTTTAGAAATCTGTTAAGGAAATGTTAAATGCTGTTTGTTTTAAAAGACCAAGATGTAGAATCCAAGATGGCACCGAGTATGGCCGCTGTGTTGTGAGCTCCGAGCCAACTGGCAGCTTTTTGTTTGTTTTGTACATAATTTTGATGTTTCTTGCTCTGTGTGTTGTCTGCTTAATTGTTTACAACAGACAAACACTTCTGGACATCGGTTCTACAGTTACTCACCGCAAACCGTACTTTAAATTCCTCAACATCGACCCGTTGTTTACAAACAACACTGCAGAGCCCTTTGTCTGGGCCACCCGCCCGGGATACCGAAAAAGGAACTGAAGGGAGAGGAAGGAGAGCCAGCGTTCTTGTCAGATTAAGACGCCGAGCAGACCGACCACCGCTACCAAGTATCCTACTGGCTCACGTTCAGTCCCTGGACGATAAACTCTGTGAACTGAGAGCGCGGATTTCTTTCCAGCGAGAGATCAGGGATTGCTCTATTATTTGCCTCACAGAAATCTGGATGTCTCAAGAGGTACCAGACTTTGCCATCGAACCAACGGGATTCTCCGTGCATCGCGCGGATAGAATACCAGATCTCTCAGGGAAGAGCAAAGGAGGAGGTGTATGCTTCATGATCAACAACGCATGGTGCGATGCACAATCTCTTTGTTCTCCTGACCTGGAATACCTCACGCTTCTGTGCCGGCTGTTTTGGTTACCGAGGGAATTCACAGCAGTCATCATCACAGCTAGAGGTGGGCGGAATGGCCAAAAATCTATTTCACGGAATGAGTCATTTTATTTCACGGTAACGATATGTTTCATGAAACAATCTCCCATTATAATTCTATTTTTTATACCTCATTTTTCTTAGATTGATTTAACTAATTTATTTATTACAGTTCATTTAAATGCTCACCATAGTTAAAATGTAGGCAAGTTATGAAAATGTACTAAAGGTATCAAATTAAGTTCTGATAATCAGATGTATTATTTATTCATATGTATCTTCTGGCTACATCATATGTATACAGTAGGAAGATAGACAACATATATAACAATAAAGTATGAATATGCACAAACAATGAGAGTACAGTATATGACTAGTGTTATAAACTGGTGTTCATGGGGTCTGTACTGTAGGTCTTTATCGCTCTTCACTCACTATTAGATGAGCAATTTTAGTGTGTCTTTAGGTTTGTTTATTCTCGGGCTTGTTTTTGCACTGCAAGTCTCTGGTGACTCCTCACGCGTCTCCCAAAACTGGAGGTAGAAGCGTGTCACATCAAAGCGCTCACGCGCTCGCGAGCATCATCGCACATTTCAACGCAAGTTTCACCTTGGCTCACCTGAAGTTAAACTTTATAAAACTATTAGCAGCTTTTCAAAACAACCTGACTTCTGAAATATGCGTTGAGAATGAGCTTTTTTAAATGCTGGCGCAGATCCCTGCACAAGCACTGCGGGTGAGAGAAGCGCCAGACTGGAGCGGATCACCAAACTACAGACTGAAAGAAGGTCAAAAGAATGTTTGATACTTTCATTTGTTACGGGTGGATTAATTCATTAGTTTCTTTCAGAATAGCGCCTAATTTGCAGAGCGCCGAGTTAACCACGCCTACTTATTTACATTCCGCGGAATACACAGAATAGAAAAATCTCTTACGGTTGACATTTTATTCCACGGTAACGGAATATTCCACCATTCTGCCCAGCCCGAATCACAGCTGTTTACATCCCCCCTCAAGCTGACACAGATGCAGCACTCAAGGAACTGTATGGGCATTTATGCAAACAGGAGACCGTGCACCCTGACGCTGCGTTTATTATAACCGGGGATTTCAACAAAGCCGATTTTAGGAGGATTGCACCAAAATTCTTCCAGCACATATCATGCAAAACACGTGGAGAACGGATTCTAGACCACTGTTACTCCGCCTTCCGGAATGCTTACAAGTCCCTCCCCTGCCCACCTCTAGGCAAATCCTATAATCCACGCACTCTGCCTGCTTACAGGCAGAATTTGAAACGGGAAACAACTGCCCTCAGGATGATTCAGCTTTGGTCTGACTAATCGGATTCTATGTTACAGGACTGTTTTGATTACGTTGACTGGGATATGTTCCGGGCTGCATCCGATAACGACATCGATGTTTACACAGACACAGTCACGTGCTTCATAAGGAAGTGCATAGAAGACGTTGTACCGACCAAAACAATCAGAACCTACCCGAATCAGAAACTGTGGATTAACGCTGATGTTCGCGCGGCTCTCAACGCTCGAACCTCCGCCTTTAGTTCCGGTAATACGGATGATTATAAGCAAGCCAGCTATGCCCTCCGCAAAACCATCAAGACCGCAAAACGCCAATACAAATGAAAAATTGATCCACAAAATCACGGACTACAAGGATCGCAAACACCCTGCTACGAACACCTCTACCTCTCTGCCTGACTACGCTCGCTTCGAAGTCAGCGGCTCCTCCCACACACAGAGCGCTCCCGCGGCCGAGACTGCTGAGGCTCGTCCACTCTCCGTGTCTGTAGCGGATGTTACACGATCGCTCCAGCATGTGAATATCCGCAAAGCCGCAGGACCAGACGGCATTCCTGGCCATGTCCTTAAAACATGAGTTCACCAACTAGCTGGAGTCTTCACAGACATTTTTAACCTCTCCCTTTCCCTGTCTGTTGTCCCCCAATGTTTCAAAACATCCACCATTGTGCCAAT